>NC_142799.1:41987827-42173745 GCF_049724085.1 Artemia sp. Qi Xiang Cuo
GCTTTTCTCTGTGACTGTCCTCTCAATTCCTGCCTTGTCATGAATACCACTCAGGATTTTCTTCTTCCCCTTCAGTGGCGTTCCTGTCGTAGAATTACGACTGGACCAACATGCGAGAAGGGTCTAATCTCTTCTGGCAGCCCTAATGCAGGACCAAAGGAAGAATTTTAGGTGCTACTACTCCAACTGTGGATGACTAGAGATACAATGAAACCTGGCAGCTGCCTGTCAGTGATTTCTGACAGAAGAGATACTGCATCTTGAAATATATCATGATTGAA
Organism: Artemia sp. Qi Xiang Cuo; assembly: GCF_049724085.1. NCBI lineage: Eukaryota > Metazoa > Arthropoda > Branchiopoda > Anostraca > Artemiidae > Artemia > Artemia sp. Qi Xiang Cuo. The sequence goes on from NC_142799.1 coordinate 41,988,109, forward strand.
AAAGCAAAGTTACATAGAGCAGAAAGCTGCCACTGTGCTGGAAAGGCTGGAATTTTCTTCAAAGAAACAAAGTCACAGCTTTACTTTATCATAGACAAAAATTTTTGGTCCAGGATTCAGGTTATGTCACTCCATTGAATTCTTCCATTATTGTGTCTTGAATAATCCAAAAAAGCACACATCTGATGGCTGTAATTTATGCAAGCAATGTATTGGAAAAGCCTAATAATGTGATGGCGTGTTTTTTTACGGATTCCTAAAGTACCACCAATAAAAAGAAAATTCTTACTTATACTATTAGCATAATCCCTTTTAAAATTGCTGTGCAAGTGCTTCAAAGTCTGACTTTGGTATAGTTTGTTTCAGAGTCTACTTTTTTTATTCCTTTTCAACAAGCCTAGCTTCTTAAAAGTGTCTGCTAAAATTTATGTCAATGTTGTATAAAAGAATGGCGGATAACAGAGGGAAAATAGATGGAAGAATGTTAAAACTAAAAAAATTAGTCAAAACTGATGAAACTTGGATTAAATTATTGGCCCCTATAAACAATATTTAATGGTCTTATAAAGTAAAAAATTAGTTTTCATTATAGTTAATTTGGAAGTGGAATAATTCAACAAGATTTTATTACTGGTACCACACTCAGTCAAAGCTGAGACCACAAAGGCAAATACCATTCAATCCACCAAAACTACTTTTTATTTCCAAAGAAACTTTTCACAAACTCTTTGAAACCAAGTAAAACAGGATTTAGCAAAGACATAAAGCTAAAAAAAACTATTTATGAGACTTAGATGTGCTGTAGATATATTTCTAGATGTTTATAACACTTCTTGGTAGATATATTCCTATAAAACATACTGCACAGCCTTATTGGCAGGTGTTTATACAATGCTTTTATTTGTAGCATATTCTAATATTAATAAAATTCTATTCTAAGACAAACTTTACAAACAAAGGTCAATGCCCATTGGAGGGAGGAAGGGTAGAAGTAGGTACTGCTAAAGACCTTCATAGAACGTAATTTAGACTCTACATTCATGCCTTGGAGTTTTATTTAAATCTCTTAACTACTATCCAGGGTTCAGCTTATCACCTTGAATTATACCAAACGAAAATTATGAGATAATTTCAGGGTATTTATATTAATTTTCTAGCTAAAAGTTAAACATAACACTACCATTCAATGCACTAGTTGTGTCAATCCACAAAAATTAGGGAGGCGGGGGCAAAACGTGTTTTTTTCAAAATATAGAAGGTGTTTTTTTTCAATTTTTCCAATGTAACTACCAAAAAAAATTCAAATCTAGCGAGTACACACCCCTTCCTCCCAAAAGTATCACCAATGCAATGCATCTTTGAGCACTCTGTCAAAAAAAAATTAATTAACATAGAGGACAGAAGTCAGATAGAAAAAAAATAATAGAAATATACCATTTAATGCTCTTTCCAAATACAATAAAGACTACCACTGCAACTGCATTGCCCCTAACAGGACAAGATATAGCCTTACAGTAAATACAAAAGTTTGCTTCTTTTTTTTTAAATTGGCTTTATTAACAAACTGTTGATGAATATAAAAAGAAAAATAATGCAAACCAACCAAATCAGCAAACTTTTGCAAATAGTCAAGGGCTATGCCCAGCCCTATGAGGACTGGAATGCAATTGTAGTGGTAGTTATTACTACCTTTGTAATGGTAAATTTTTTTTATATCTTGATTAATTTACCAGCTAAAAGATGAACAAACCCCTCAATGTCATTAGTGCTTTTTCCAGATACACTAATTGCTATTGTTGTAAATTCTATTTTAAGCCTTAAAGTAGTCTAAAATCATTACAACACAACATCCCTTATGTCTTTTGTAGAACTAAGAAATAAGAAATACACCAATCCAATCCCCATTTAGTGCCTTTTCCAAACATAATAATCACTGCTGTCACCATTCTGCCTCGGCAAGGGGGGCGCGCGCCCCCTTGGCGTAGTCTAAAGTAGTGTAATTTACTTAATTAACTCAAGTTTACGTTAATTAAACTTGCTCATAACGCACGTTTATTGGATCAACCTATCTCCCCCCCCTAAATATTTTTTTTTCGGATCAACCTATTTTGCCCCCCACCCCCATAAAAAAAATTCTGGATCCACCCCTGCCTTGGCCCCTCCCCCCTAATGGGGCTAAATACAGCTTTCAGCTATACATAAAAGCTTGCTTATTTTGTATTTTTTTTTTTTTTTTACTTATTTCTAATCAGCAGTTGTTTCATAACACCAAACAAAGCTAATTAAAAAAAAAAGAGCTAATTTTTGCATGTAGTTTAGGACTATAGGCCAACTTGCTGTATAAGAGGGGGGACTGGGATGCAATTGCAACAGCAGTGATTAAAATATTTGAAAAGAGCATTGAATGGGAATCAAATGGTATATTTTTCTTCTATCTGATATATTAGTTCTAGCAGCAAAAACAAAGAAAGAACCAGGTGTCATTTTAAGGATCACCTTTATGCCTCGAAATACAATTTGGAACAGTAGCAACTAGCATATTAGGAAAAAACATTAAGGACATTAAGGAGTATGTTCATTTTTTAAGCTAGCAGATTAATCAAAACATTGCAAAATTACCTTAGGCAAGAGCATCAACCAGGGTAATGAAATTGCAGGCTAGACTAAGCTTTCTCCAGAGGCTAAATTATGCCCTTCCCTATTTCTACAGCTTAGAAAATTACATAGAAGACAGGTCTAACTGTCCTAATTTTTGAAAAAAAAAATTATGTTTTTCCTTAATTTTGGTTTAAGTCTACTTTCCTTTGTTTCAAGGTTCATGAAACACAATTCTAATGATTTGAGTGGAATCTTAAGCCACACTAGAATTATTTTTTTCAAATTTAACATGCAATTTTCAAAACTCTTTTAGACCCTTTTAGAATAGGACTTAGGCCTAATAAAGTTTTATGCATACTGTAGATCTACTTCTGAAAGTTCTATTTTTATAACACAAAGTTTGTACAAATTCATCAAGGTCAGCACCCTTTAGAGAGGGAAGACAAAGAGGTAGATATCGTAGTTCAAAATATCTTCCAAGGAAATAGTTTAGGGTCCAGAAATATTCCTGAAACTTTCATTGACCTAATTCAACTGCTTTCCAAGGTATGTAAGACACCCCCTCTAGAATTTTACCTCCTGCAATTCCAGGTCCTACAGCAGCTGGGATGAAACCTTGGGCCCTATATTGTCAAGCAGAGATCAGTCCACTGTGTAATAACACAGAGTAAGGGCTCCTCTGAAGGAGATATGTTAATAAAACATAAACAGTACCATTAGATTCCTTATCTTATGTTCTGTCCAAATACCATAGTCAGTTTTCTGACAATGCAACCCCCCCCCCTCTGATGGCCCAAATATAGCTCTAAGAATATGTACAAACCAAAAAGAAAACACAAAAACAAGGAAATTCTTACTTTATAATATACAGCATGTTTCTATTAGTCAAATTAACATGTTTTCTTTGCTTGTTATCCATATTTCTAAACCCTTTCAAATGATATTTTTATCCCTAATACCATTATAGTCACTCATGCAAAATTGGATTTCATGCACTGGATTTGCTGGATTTCATAACCAGATGAAAAACAGCAAATAAATTGGGGTTCTGGCACGAGTGCTTTGACTAGTTTATTTTTCTATAGAAGTATTAAAGAGAGTTTTGTGAAGAAAACTATTTCAAGATAAATTTACCAATTAAATATATTAGAATTTGGAGTCAGATGCAAACTAATTGTCCACCACTTGTAACAGACTGGAGGGATATTAATTTTCTGAATAGACTACAAATTTGCACACCACCAAGGTATCTTAAGGAGAGTCTTGGGACATTTTCTTTTTAGGTGCAATGATTTGGTGAATTTAAGGGGAGATATGTTTCATGGTGGAAATGATGATCTGCTATATATATATATATATGTATATATATATATATATATATATATATATATATATATATATATATATATATATATATATATATATATATATATATATATATATATATATATATATATGCCTGTTATATATAAAAGCAATGCCTGTTATTTGAGCAGAATTTTAAGCCATATCAATGATTTTTTTCTCTAAATTTAGAAAATGTACTTGCAGATCTTTGAAACCTCATAGATTGGGATTGAGCAAAGTTTGTGAAGCTGATAAATAACAAGAATTGCATTTTCAAAACTAAAGCCAGAGAAAAAGAAACTGATAATTGAAAATTAAGGTAAAATTTTGTTTTGTCAAAATTTCAATAGGTATAAACCTGTCATGCAGGCAAATTTCAGTACCCTCTAGAGGGAGGAGTAGGGGTAGGTACTTCAAAATACCTTCCTGGGACATACTTTAGCTTGTAAACCCATTCCTGAAAGTTTAATTTTCCTAACCTAACCCCTTTCCAAAATAGCCAAAAGTAGCTAAAGTGGAATTTTACAGTGATACCTTGCAAAACAGATCTTCTGCTTAAATGAATTAGGCCTACAAGAAAACTGTTTTCAGCTTTACAACTTTGCTCAATCCTAATCTATGAGGTTTCAAAGATCTGCAAGTACACTTTCTAAATTTAGAAAAAAAACCTAAATTTGTTTTTTTTTTAAATTATGGGCCATATAATTTAACTAGGATGAAAGTGAAAACTTCATTTGATGCTTTTTTTAGGCTCTTTCCTAATTCATATAAAATACCTTTGGAGCCCCTTTAAGGGCTCAAGATGCAATTTGCAACAGAAGTAATTATTGTACTATGAAAGAGCATAAAAAAGGGCATCAGATGACATTTTCACTTTTATCCTAGCTAAATGATTGTGCCACCTGCAAATTTACTTTTCAAAATACCTTCCCAGGACATAGCCTACTTTAGCCTGTAGACCCATCCCTGAAAGTTTCATTTTCCTAACCTAAGCCCTTTCCAAGATAGCCAAAAGTAGCTAAAGTGGAATTTTACAGTGAAACCTTGCAAAACAGATCTTATGCTTAAATGAATTAGGTCTACAAGGAAACTGTTTTCAGCTTCACAGCTTTGCTCAATCCCAATCTATGAGGTTTCAAATAGGCTAGCCTATCTGCAATACATTTTCTAAATTTAGAAAAAAAAACCATCAATATAGCTTAAAATTCTGCTCAAATAACAGACACTGCATTTTCAGGACTAAAACCAGAGAAAAAGAAACTGAAAGTTAAGGTAAATAGGCCTAGGCTCCTGTTTTGTCAAAATTTCAATAGGTAGCCTATAGACCTGTCAAGTAAACAAATTTCTAAGACTGAGAAATCAGAAGAGGGTTTACATAGAAGCTTGACAATACCTTCCCAGAGTATGTTTCAGGCCCTGGGTTCATTACTGAAAGTTTTATTTTCCTAATTCCCTCTCCAAGATAGCGAAAAGTAGCTAAACTAGAATTTTAGCCCTCTACTCTACTCTCTGTTAAAAAAATGACTTTACCTTCATAGCCCTTTACGTTTTATCTGGACATACAAATTACTTTTGTAGCCTAGTTACTTTATTTTGATTTCAGCAAAACGCAGAATTCAAAGTTTTGTTTCTGTTTGCGAATTCCTATTCACGGAATGGCCAGTTGCTACCTATGATTTGGATGTATGATCTGACAGGTAGCACTAACAACGATGCAATTCATGTTAATGCAATTCTTCCAAATTCATCTTAAACCTTAAAAAACAAATAATTTTCTGTGCTCTAAAAGTTGAAAATAGCACTAGCCTTCATTTAAAACCTTAAATAAACCTTAAATCGCACTTGTTAGTGATACGGACGAATCCAGTGTGCGTTAGTCAGCGATGATAGGGCCGTAGGACATCTGCTGTATCCTATTGTGTGAGCCATGGTTATTAGCAACAGTTAATACTATGACTCATGCTCTTCAAAAAATGACGAAATTTCTGCCAATTTTATTTAGTTTAATTAAAATCAAGTATCAGAGAATATTTGCACAAGAAAACTTGCCGGAAAGCACCAAGGGCCTATTTTTAAGCTAATCAGGGCTTCTTGGTCATACAAAACCAGCATTTATACGCTTCTTGTATTTAACTAACTATCGTTTTCACAGTGACCAAGAAGCTGGTTTCAACTTTGGTCACACGAGAGCTTCAGGGAAATCTGAAACAGTGCATGACTCTACCCCATGGCTTGGTCAGAATCACATTCATCTGTGCTGGTAAATAATATTTCAAGAACAAGTTTATAATAACTATTTCAAACTAATAAGCTAATCGTTTTTGTTGAAGGTAAGATCCCACCAGTACTGGTTCCTTTAGCTCATTCTGACTGGTGTTTTCGTGCAACTGCTCTCCAGTTTGTTTAATTGGAAATGCTACTACATCTAATTACTACTTTCAGATTAATTGAGCAATAATTCTAGTGAATCTCAATTTCGTACGAGAACAGGTCCGAAGAAACCAGTGCTGGTGTTAGTTTACCTTCAACATTGCCATATACCAAGATACCATAGAACTGTTTGCATAACCAAATCAAAAATCCAGCTTTTTGGTTACTTTGGAACAAAATAGATTGATTAGAAACAAGAACTGCAATTTTGTTGGTTCATCATCACCCAAAAAAACTTGGTTAGCGCAAAAATAGGCCACCAGCCACCAAAGAGCTACATAGACTTGGCATTTTGGCAGCATATTAAGAGCGCAGGCGTGCGAAATATAAGCTGGCTTTCCACAAAAGATTAGCGGATTCTTGACAAATCAAACAGTTCGTGGTAACGAACTGTAAGTAAGGAGTGACCCGGCTCAATGGTAACCGAAAGTCTAAAAAACGGAATTTTGATACCAATAGATGCGTCAAAAGAATTAAATTTTAATTGTGATTTCAAATATATAAGTATCGTCAAGTTGAATCTTACCATCAAAAGTTACGTGCCTTTTGGCTTATTTTCGAAAAAAGGGGAAACGACCCCCTAAAAGTTATAGAACCTTAATGAAAATTATGCCGTCATATTCAGCGTATTAGAGAACACTACTGCAGAAGTTTCTAGATCCTATCTACGAAAATGTGGACTTTTTCAGTGTTTGCCAGAAGAAAGATCACGGAGGCGTGTTTATTTGTTTTTTTGTTGTTTTTTTTCTTTTTCCTAGGGTTAATCGTATCGACCCAGTGGTCCTTGATTATCGGGAGAGGTTTCATTCGAACGGAAATTAAAAGTTCTAGTGCCCTTTTTAAGTGACCCAAAAAATTGGAGGGCAACTTGGCCCCCTCCCATTCTCATTTTTTTCCCGAAGTCACCTGATCGAAATTTTGAGATAGCCATTATGTTCCGCATAGTCGAAAATTTAATTAATATGTCTTTTAGGATTACTTAATCCCCCACTGTTCCCGGGGGAAGGGCTGCAAGTTATAAACTTTGCCCATTGTTTACAAATAGCGTTGGTTATTGGTAAGTATACAGGCGTTTTCAGGAGGATTTTTTTTTCTAGTGGGGGGTCGGGCTTAGAGTAGGGGCTACGTGGGAGGATCTTTCCATGGAGGATATTACCTTGGAAGAAGGGACATTTCTATGAAGGGGGTTCCAGATTTCCCAGCATTAAAAACGATCAGAAATTAAATAAAAAAAACAAGTTTTTTTCAACTGAAAGTAAGGAGCAACATTAAAATGAAAACGAACAGAAATTATTACGTATCTCAGGGGGTTCGCCTTCTAGTCAATACCTCGCTCTTTACGCTACAGCTTTTTTTAGTACTTTCAAAAGAGCCATCTATTCCATTTAACCGGCTTCTATGAATGTGGGGTTTGTGATTCGGACGAAATTCGAACATTAGCGTAAAGAGCGAGGTATTGCATAGGGAGCGAACTCCTTAATATATGCAATAAAAACATAAGAATATATAAGACCGTTACGTAAGTTAATTCGTAAGTTACGTCAGAACAAAATTTCGAGAAAGCCATTTAGCCAAAAAAAGTAAAATTTATATGCGAATTTCGTTTTAATTATTCATGTACGTTGAGCCAAAATCAAAGCTGCATTAATTAAAAAACGTTCAGAAATTAACTAAAAAAAACAAGTTTTTTTTTACTGAAAGTAAGGATCGACATTAAAACTTAAAACGAACAGAAATTATTCAGTATATAAAAGGGGCTTTCCCCTCCTCAACACCTCGCTCTTTACACTAAAGTTTTACTGTTTTAAAAAATAAAGTTGTGAGACAGTGTTAAACTTTAGTGTAAAGAGCGAGGTGTTGAGGAGGGGAAAGCCCCTTTCATATACGGAATAATTTCTGTTCGTTTTAAGTTTTAATGTCGATCCTTACTTTCAGTTAAAAAAAACTTGTTTTTTTTAGTTAATCATTATAAAGAACTTAATAATCATAATAACTGATTATAATAATCATTACAAATAATTATAAACAATCAATAATTTGGAAACCCAAGCCATCAAGTAGCACAACAAGCGAACTATTATGTACATCCACCCCTGTATTGAAAATATTCCAGTGGCGGTTCTGGTCCGTCTCACCCCCAGGGTAAAATCTTGATTAGCCCTCCCTGTCTTCCAAAAATTTTCGAGCCAAATTTTAACAAAATTTTCATCTGTGAACAAAATTTTCTGCTTATCTAAATCTGACTTTCTTACTTTAGCCTGTGCAAAATTTGAATGTAAGAAATATAAAAAAAGACCAAATTAGTTAAATTCTGTCTACTTACTCTTATTTTCAAGGAATGGTAATGAAGATAAGGGAAAAATTTAAATTCCTTATTCAGTTTGATTATGCTTACTGCCGACTGCGCCCTATAATTTGTTTTACTAAAAACAACATTAAAAAAAGATTTTAACTGGTGATTATTTATTTGAAATTTTGTCCGCCTAAAATTTCTGCGCCTGGGCCAAGTGCCTTCTCTGTCCCCCCCCCCTAAATCACCACTGAAATACTCCCTTCCTTTAATGTATTATCCCAGAATTCAAATTTACCCTGAAAAACACCCAAAATGAGCTTTAACCTGGAAAGACATCCATGCTCAAAAGATTGTAGGGGTAGAATATGTACAGATTGAATAAATACGGCATTTTAGCGTAAAAATGCTGCGTCTATCCAGGCCCTTAGCCTTTTTTTCCCACTGTACTATCAAACATTGCTAACAGACAATTTTACTAACAACTGAGAACCCCTGAGTTAACAAAAAATTATTCTGTAGCATTAGTTACGATTTTCTCTAACGAATCGAATTGCAGCAAAGTAGGAAAACTAGTTTTTACGCTATAAACATTTTATTTTGCTTGGCTAGATACCACCTAAATAATTAATTTCATTTTGTAACTTAATTTATTAAATTAATTAATTTCTTAAGATGAAAAATCGTTTATTTTCGTGATAAATGTTTTTCACTCCTGCGGATTCCTCAGCTGCTGGCAATCGTACTAGGTATTGACTCCAATTTTTTGTTTTGTTTCTGAGGGATCAAGGCTTTTGTTCAGGTACCAAGTTTGATTAATTGCGAATAAACATAGACTTTAACTATTTAATAAACTACATTAAGTGCACAAACATAGGAAACGGTTGAATTTTGACCAGATTTTCTCAAGAATACTATGGAGATCTAATTGACGTTTAATTTCATAGTCTTGTTACTATTGCTCCTTACAATAAGTAGGTTTTATTTTAATTAATCTAAAATAAAAACTTTTCAAAAAATGAGTTTTTTAAAGGAAAGTAAAGAGTCATCTTAAAATGTAAGATGAGCAGAAATAAAACACACTTAATAATCCAAACTTAAGCTGAAAAAAAATAAAAGAATCAATAAATAAAGCACAAATCAAACAGACATCAAAATGAATGGACACATCAAACATAAGGATAGCAGATACTGCTATCTATTATGGAGATTTGAACCATAAATGAACTAAAATTTATGTGAATAATCAAATCAAGCTTTAAAAAAGAGGAATTATTACAAACGCTCATAATACAAGAACCCCCTCAACCCGCTAAAGATTAAATCGCGGTTTTTGCTTTGCTGAAACATTTATAACAATTGAAACTGAAAAAATTACTACATTTAACTTAAAAATTTACTGAAAAAGCAGACTACTCCAATCCTTCCCCTCAGTAGAAAATTTGAAATCAATTTTACCTCTCAGACACTCCTTGAACTTTTTAACTTGATACCCCTTGCTATTTTGGAGATATTGTAAATACGCTATTTTAACAACCTTGCAACATATGATGTCCTTTGATTTACCTCGTAACTTAGACACAAATAGATTCTAATTACCATAGGGATTTAAAGTACAGGAACTTTTAGGTGGATAAGATGCATCACATTTTTAGCCCCCACTTTCCAGCACAAAAAGAGACTTCTCTTCATCCTCTTCCTTCCTCACACTAACTGGAAGTTTCCAGTCCGTTACCCCAGGCAACGATTCTTGAAAATTTCAAGCCAACTGGAAAAACATGTTTGGAATCATTTTAAGCTCCATATTTGGGGGTCTATGTGCCGAATTAAAATGTTTTTGGTGCTTTTTTCAGGTCCTATTTTTGGAAACCAAATTTCTTTTTGGGATTTTCTTGTGTGTTGGGGTTTCCATGGTCCATGGCTAACATTTTAAAGTTTCAATCTGCCCTGGAGAAAAAGTTTTTTGGATCCTTGTTGGGCACATATTTTCCAGGAGCCATTACTTTTTTTCTATTATTATGCTTGCATTGGGCATTAAAGCGGAATCTAAAGCTAATATTGTGAACCAGTAAAAAAACGTTGTTTAACCCTGTTACATGCCCCATTTTAGGGGTCTCTCTTGTAGTTTTTTGTAGAATTTGTATATGATCGGTAGAGGAAAGATACGAAAAAAATTGACAAAACTTCGGAGAAACTACAACTGAACTTTTTTCTACCAAAATATTCAGAAAACCCAGCTTAATCACGCAAAAAAATTCACCTGAATCCCCCCTTGTACAAATTTCCCAAATTCACCCTTGAAGGGGAAAAATCGAGTTTTGTGTTTATAAGTATTTTGGAGTTTAAATAGTCGTTTCCTATCAAAGCAAGCATGCTGACTTTAAATCTGAATTCAAATTTTCATTTTTCCGTACCCTAATGCCAATTTCGGCCCTTAAAGAGCTGGGGGGGGGGTAAACATAAAATTAAAAGATTGTTGGATTACTTGGTCGTTTTCTATGAGATCAATGGCGGCGAATTCGAAAATGAAGTTAAAAACTTTATTTTACGTGGTCAAGTATCATATCTTACCTAAAACGGTTGTGAAAGTTGACCTACATGAACTAGTTATTTTAATCGTTTGTCGGTTGATTCACCATTTCCTATCAAGCTAGGAATGGTGCCTTAGAATATGAGTCTCAAACAGTTTAATTTCAAACCAGTATTCCAGACTCCCCCTCTAGTTTGAGCTGTCCATTCTTTAGTGCCATTCTTTAGGTGATCTAATCGGTGGAGCCATCTAACATAGTACTTTTTTGATGACTGGCGTGTTCAAGGCTATATACAAGGTTTATGCCGTTTTGTTTACTTTCACAAACAAGGACAAAAGAATAAACTGGGATCCACGAGTGTTGATTAAAAGTATTTAGTGTTTGGGATTACGCTTCTGATTTTGGAAAAGAGTGGATAATTATTTATACTTTTCAACTTCATTTGTGCAATGCATCTACTGTGCACAGGGTTGCCAGTCTGATCTGGAAGAGTTTATGAAATCTGAGAGGAAAAATTTTCTAAATCACAACTGTTTTTACTGAATGTTCAAAAAAAATTTTTGCGCGTACGGCTATGCCGCACGCGCGCCATCAAGCATCGATTTTTACTTTAGGAGGATAATCAATACGATTTTCACAATTTGTTTTCTTTTTTTTCTGTTTTCCTCTTATCTTTCGTTTCATAGTATGATCGAAAATTCCGGAAACCTACAAGTTCAAAAATCCTTTTTTTTTGGATTATTTGGATGTACTACTGGATAGGCTTCATATTCCAGATGCGGTCTATCTATGCAAGACGTCAAACAAGAGTGGATAATTATTTATACTTTTCAATCTGTGCAATGCCATCTACTGTGCACAGGGTTGCCACCCTGACCTGGAAGAATTTACTAAATCGGAGAGGAAAAATTTACTAGATCGCATCTGTTTTTACTAAATGCTCAAAAAACTTTTTGCGCGTGCGGCTACGCCACACGCTACGCTACGTCTGGAATCTTGGATTCTGGAAATTCTGCTGGTGAAGCCCGGCTTTAAATTTATCAATGTTCTTCAGGTCATAGAATTCAGATATATTGAAAAAGTAAAAAACAATTATCGAAGACAAACAGCTACAACTCATCACGAAGCAATTCAGGTGATGAAGTGCTCAGAATCTGAGGTTTGTTTGAAAGTGGCGGCTTTTGAAATTTGTCCACCAGTCTCCGTTTTTAGGTTTGAAATCTAAACCCTTAAAGTTTGTATTTTTAGGAGAAAATTTGCCAGTTTTTAAACACAAATTGGACTGGTCTTTAAATTTGGGATATGCTTCTTACAAAGATGTCTGGCAGATTTTAAAGCAATTAATTTATTATTTTTTTTATCTGATTTTTTCTAGCTTATTTCTCGTTCGTATTCTAGGGAATCAAAGACAAATTTAATCCATGTCACTTCAAAATGGAAACGACGTAACCGGCTCCCGGTTTAGTTGTAAAATTATGTAAGTTAAAAAGTACACCTCAAATTGGACTAGGGCTGCCAAGAAAAAGATAACTTATATAACATACAATAATTAGTTGAAAAAAATACCATTTTGTCAATAGTCTTCAGGTCAGGTGAATCGTCCAGATTTAATGGTAAAAAGAAAAACATGTAGTCATAATTAAAAAAGTCGCACTTAAAAGGCTTTACTCGTCCTCGTCCTCATCCGAATTTAAAGCATCGACTAGTGTCGCATTCTGACTCAAGGAATCCACCTGTTTCCATTTCTTGGTAGCCCGAGTCAAATCACTGGAGATCACCCTGTCACGGACTCCACCTGACGACCTGAGGACAAGTTGCTTCGTTTTCATCAGGGCCGAAACAGTCGAGATATTTAGCTTATTCCGATTTTCGGTTTTTATGGCGGACAAAATCGAGAACTATCTCTCTGCTCCAGCACTAGAATGGGGCAAGTTGCAGAGAGTCAGAAAGAACTCTGGCAAGTATGGAAACTGCTCACTTCCAGCAGTGTCTTTAAAAAGGGACAAAGCTTTCCAAAATTTCCAGGGATTTTCGAGGTCCAACTGTGAAACGTGACGGAGAATCATTTTCCTCCGTGATCGTTTCCCTCCGTTTAATTAACGCAAACTCAAGTTTGTCTTAGTTAAACTTGCTCATAATTCAAGTTTATCGTATCAACCTATTTTGCCCCCCCCCCCTAAAATATTTTTTCGGATCAATCTATTTTGCGCCTCCCCCCTGGATCCACCCCTGTGCAGACTGAAACCATATGTCATCTCATTCAGAAGAGAAGAAGCACTCAAGTTCACGACATACACCTAACACAGTGGTCAGCAGCCATTTTAGTTAAGAGACTCAAATTTAGACAATAGGACGATTATTTAATATCTGACAACAATAAAAGTTTATTAATGAATCAAACCTATATCATACCTTTAAACCTTGACTCAATTACGAGTTCCCCACCCGCTATTGCCCCTACCCACAAATATTACTATTTACGTTAGTTCTACCCTAGGATAAAAGGATGATACACTTTCTATCTACAAGTAAAATGAATCATTTTATGCAATTCTGAAAAAAAGACAACTTTTACTGCTTTCAAAGTTTGGTAATTACAATTTTTTGGCATATTATGGAGTGATAACTGTTTCTGAACACGTATATATATATATATATATATATATATATATATATATATATATATATATATATATATATATATCTATATATATGTTACTTTTCTACTTACTTTTAATTTCTCTCGGCAGGCTCCTTTTTCCCAAATAAAAATTTTCAGACTGAGGAGATTCACCAAATCACCTTGGGTGGTTTTTGTTTTGGGTGGCTTTTGTTTTGATTCCAATAGATTCCCAATCATCAGAAATCCAAGTGTCACTACAGCTTAAGTTTTAGATGGTAAGATTTGATACACAGAAAAATAATTTTGTCAAACTTTGGATACCAGAAGTGAAGTGTCTGTTTATGAAAATAGGTGACTGCTTGTCTGTCTCTTTAAGAGACAGAAAAAAATTGTCAAGCAAAATTTGCAAATTGTCATATATTTGCGATAATCTTTTTCCCTGAATTCATTGAAAAAAAAAGTTTTGTTTACTATAAATCATGACTTTTTACTAGTTTTTACTAGATTTCGTAAAATTTACTAGATCCTCTAAATTGACTAGATTTTTTTATTTTACTATATATAGTAAAATCCTACTGACGGTGGCAACCCTGACTGTGCATCATACAAGCTTGGTTCTTCTAGATGATGATGGGATGAATTCTGATTGGATTGTGCCTGGATTGAATAAACAAGCAAGTGGTGTGATTTAAGAAGTCTCCTTTTCTTTTAGAACGTCAATGAAGAGAACGTGGTATGCCCGATACGCCAAAGCAGCATCAAACGTGGTAAAAACACTACAATATTATCCAAGAAAGGAGCCGATGTTGTGAATGACTTAAGCAAAGAAAGAGGTAGTAGCATCGCTTTGACTACCACAAATGAAATCCACACCGCGTATCGTCGTAACTTCTGTGACAGACGTCAATCAGAAATATCCGGTTGCACCCCCCCCCCCCCACAAGATCTTCAGCTCCATCCTTAGATTTTTTCGAAGAACTGCCTATTCTGTGGTCAAGTGGTGAAATTGTGCATGATCATAAGTCGCGAATTCCCTGAAGCTTATCCAATACGAACTCATATCTTCGACTACTCGATTTGTGAAATGTGTAAGAGCCGGAATGATCAGTGGGTCATGACAGTGCTTCGTCGGATAAATTCAAAGAGTTCTGACTTTTATGTAGAGGATGCCGTTTTTTTTTTTTTTTTTTTATCAAATATGCTAAGTGAGCTTCAGGACAGGGAACCAGATTCCACAAAAGTTATGTTGCCAAGAAGAAGTGAGTGACGTGCCTCCACCAAAGAAAAAGAAGGGAAGAGCGTGTGATAGTACAAGGAATACCGATCTCGAAGAAGCGCTTCGGTGCTATGCCAGTAGTGAAGAACCTATACCTCTGACGAGGTGAAAAAAAAATTGACAGATGGGCAGTAGTAAACCAAACGTTGTTGGAAGAGTCCGAAGAGAAAGCACATATTTCAGTATGTCGGAGACAACATCAATCATGATATTGCTACTATCGACAGCCTTAATACCTTTCATGTAATGGAACTAATTGAAGTGTCTGCACCTGAACTGTCGGCAACGGAGCTTTCAGTGCCAAGAAAGGAAGTAAGTGAGGATGATGTAAAATCAGTGGGCACAGTACCATTCTACACTTACCAAAAACCCACCAAGTTACAATCAAGGACTTTGTTTGTTTGACAAACAGTGGTGACACTCACGACAATGAATGGGAGGTTGAAACGTTCTGGTATGCCTCTTGATTTTTCGAAAATTGATACATGAGCTGTTCGTCCTTAATGTTGTCAATGTACCAAAAGCTACCTCATCCGGAAAGTCAAATATTAATTTTTTAGCCAATGATTAACCACAACCAAAGAAACATCTCCTGTGCTTATTCTACATTTATGCATGCTAACAAGCGTACTAGTCGAACAGGAATAACTTTAGTCATTACCTTTGATCAATAGCTTTACTGGAAGGCGAAGCATATCGTCGATGCAGAGCATGCCACAATTGCTTTAAGAAATGCTATTGTTGTCCTAGGTTGATTTCACATACGCATGAGTTTCCTAGTAGCAATTGACTTCCTTATCGCTTATTCGGGACTTCTGGAAATCCTAAGTAAAGTATACGCACATAACATCGGGCGTAGTATGTTACAAGGCAAAGCTACCTCTCGTGCTGTGCAAGACCATGGTCTGTTGGAGATAGCCTTTATTGCAAATCTTTTTATCATCAGAAATGGATAGCAGAGCGTTCGATTACAGTGACATGCTACCGCAACTCCTTGAAAAGATAAAACAGGTGCACGAGTGACTCCTTGAAGGAGATACCATCGACAAAGCGCAGGTGTAGGAAGCAGCAGAGCTCATATGTGAAATAATTCAACAAATAAAAGAATGATTATCCGAGTCCAAAACTGTCCGTCTTTGGTTTCAGTTTCTGAACCTACTTGGAATCCAGAGAAAGAATATGAGAGTTGAATGAAGTAGTCACCTTGAGCTTTGTCTACAGTCATTTTAAAAAATGCTTCCTTATTTTGCTGCTTCCGGCCACAATCTTTACACGAAATCTACTTGGCTGTTCGTGCAGTCCATGTTTCAGTTGAGGAAGGACAACCCAGAGCAGTACAGATCTTTACAGAATTACCTGTTCCTCTGAAGAACTGACAACTACTGGGTGGCACTTTATCCTGATTTGGTGACCGAACAAATGTTAATGAGAAATATGAAAAAAGTGGTGGTCTGACGAGAGGTAGAGGCATGACTGAATTTCACCTGACAATTCGTATATCTCCTATGCCTACTTCGGTTCTCATTAACAAATCCATGCAGAACCTGACTGGCCTCGCGGAGTTGACTATTGAAAATCACGCAGAAGGGATATTCTATCCTAACCCAACGATTGAATTCTATCCTAACATGAAGATCGTCAAACGTAAAAAGGAATTTCTGAGAAATCCCAGAAATAAACAACGCTTCATCGGCGTACTTCCTGAGAGGCTGGTGAACTCAGGATACAAAGTTGAACATGCTCAGGATGACGCCGTCGTTTCAGTTGTACAAACTACAGTCAGTTGCCCTGAAATTTCGTCGACCCCTTTGATAGGGAATGATACTGATCTATTAGTCCTTCTGCTGTACCATGCCAAGCTTGATGCATAAGATATCTTTATGCAGACAGAAACACATGGAAATAACCGACGAATGTGCGACATAAAAAGGATCAAGAACAAACTAGGAATCAAAGCAGCAGAAAATCTAATCGGCGGCCACGCAACGTCTGGCTGCGATACAACATCTAGACTTCACGGCGTAGGGAAACCTGCAGTAGTTTCCTTCTCACTTAAAGATGGGATTTTTAAGGATGCTTCAAGATCTTTATGACACCATGATCCAGGCACCAGGAGATCACCGAAGCTGTAGAGAAAGCTTTACTCCGCATATACAAAGAGAAAAGCAACGAGATGGTTCTGGAGGATATCCGGGTGCGAGTATTTACGATGCAAAAGTATATGAGAGTACAAATACTTTCGTTCAGGTAGAGCAGCTTTTGATGAATTTGACTGCCGCAAAGTACCAATATTACAGGTGCTTTTTGCAAATAATAAAGTGGCAAGACACGTCCAATTCGCTAAAGGCTGAAGAATGGGGTTGGCGTCTCTCTTCGTCACGGGATATGTATCTCCCCATTATGAAAGATACTTTACTAGCACCGGGAGACCTGTTGAACATAGTGCGGAGCCAGTTCACCAGCGGGTGCGAGTCGCTCAGATGCAGCTGCCGTCGGAACGGTTTGCCCTGAAGCTTTACCTGCGGGGAGTGTAAAGAAACGCTATGCACTATCGCTGCAGCACGATATGAAGGCGAACATAAAGAAGACGAACAGGAAGAGAATTAGCTTTATGTTTTGCTTTGAAATCAAAATATTCTTGAGATTTATTTATCTGAGTTGTAAACGTTCCTTTTTATAACTGATTGATTTAAGTTCCGATCTCCATTAAAGAAGTGGGTTTCAAGATGTATTACAAAGTAGCCCCTCATATTACAGGTCCCCTAGAGTTGGAAATGAGGTAAATAGTAAAAAAACTGCTTTTTGACCTCATATTTGGCAATACGGTACTTTAATTGATATAAAATTTTGCAAAAATTATCTGCGTACTTTACCCCATCCCCGTTCCGTAAAGGTGAAAATTGATACTATGGTTCGGAAAACTTGATTTCTGGCGTCCGATTTGGATTCGTCATGCTGTATTTAATAGAAAACGACTGCTTGAACTAAAAAATACGTCGAAATAGAAATTCTAATTTCCCCCCTCATTTTCTCCCCTCAAGGGTTTCGGGTAGTGTTGCAAGGGGGATTCGGGAGAATTTTTTTGTGCGATTGAGCTAATTTTTCTGAACATTTTGGTGAAAAAAATAATTCTGTGCAATTTCCCCTAGGTCAAACCGTATTTTTCCTCCACTATATGTTCTAAAGAGTAACTGGGGGTGACAATGGCAAATTGGGTGGTTTCGTCACATAAAGAGGGCACCTGAACTCAAAATTTATCACCAATCCTCACCGAACTTTTTGCGATCATATACTAACGGTATAAGCCTAAAAAAACAAACCAAAAGATATATTCCAGGCTGCGCTTAGTCCATGCTGCTGCGTAGACTGAAATTTTAGTGATATTAGCCAATGATATATCCTTAATATTATTATTTTAATATCCTTAATATTAAAAATAGACTTCAACTAAGTCATAAAAATCCATAGGCACTCAGTAGATAAATAATAGCTCTTGTACTTGCAGTCCTATAAGCTCTTAATATCCGAAACTCAAATTGTGCTATACTGCACCAATTCGTCAAACTGATTAAAAAACTAAATAGATTATGCACAATGGGACGGCTTAAGAATGCACAAATCTGTTGGAGTATATAAAAGTGCGGTACTTGTCTATTATATAAAACACGCTCGAAAAGTGAAGTTTGGTGAATGCTAATAATAATAACAATAATGAAATTTAATGAAAATAGAATACTTTATAAGCAAAATTGTTAAAAGTACAACTTGGAAAATATAAGATTACAAAATCATGGTGCGTCCATTGACGCAGTGTTTTGTTTTGGGCAGCAATCCCTTATCCTGGAAAAATGCAATTGCTTGTTCTTCAGTCTTTGGCAAATCCCAAATCTTAATTTGAACTTCCATGGTGAGACACTATATTCTATCACTAGTCAAAGCAAACTAACCAGTGTCCTCAAAAATCGCGTAAATAATGAACTAAAGTGAATTTGGTCAAGAATCACGTCAATAAAGAACTTTTCTTTGTCTTTGAGACAGTCAGCCGACGCCAAAGCTCCCAATTTAATAATTGACAAATGATATTCACAATTTTGCTAATAAAGTATTCTATTTTCATCATATTTTATTGTCACCAAACATTTCTCGAGTGTGTTTTATATAATAGACAAGCACCAATAATGATACACATTAAGCAATAATTTGGTACCTGGGAAAATATGGAGAAGCTAAACAGGGAGGGTATGCGAAAGCACAGGAGTGCTAGCCCCAGCCCTCAATGCACTTCCTGGCTGAAGGGCCATGAAATGGAGATAAGCTCAACCGGTAGGGACTTTAAAGTCCAATTTTACACTCTTTACCTTTTACAAAAGTGATATATTCAGAATCAGCTAAACAAAAGTGTGTAAAAACCGTCGCAATCCATAAGCCAGTAATATTATTCCGTACCGAACCAAGACGTTTCGTACCAAATCCCATAGTTGTGGGCCAACCAACAATCAAACTACATTTTTTTTTGTGGAACTCGTATACGCCGGGCAACGGAAGAAAATCTATCAAGCCAAACCCTATACAGTGCAGTATATATGGATGAATACCGAAAATATAAAGAAGGTATAGGACAAATAAAGGGAAACAACTTTCTAGTTTTCTCATTTTGCCTAGGTTACGAGACACAATTTTGCGAATAGACTGTACATGGTACTTGAATGGCAAAGTTTCATCAACACGAACCCCCTAAGCATTTAGTTTAGCAAACCCACTTTAACAAATCACACTGTCTTACAATTTCCTGAATCCAAGGATAAAAAAACAGGAGAACGAGAAAATATGGTACCTTAAGGTTAATCGAAAAATTAAAAGGAAATGTGATATACGTAACTTTGTGTTTTTGCAGATGAACAAGGTTAGACATTTCTGATGATAAGGCTGGCGGGTCATCTGCAGATTGCTCATCTACCCCTGCAGTTTTAAATATAATGGAAATAGCTGCTGATTCTTCTGAACTTGACTCACGTTCCAGTCCACTCGATACAGTCATTTCACAGGGCATTATTCCATAGTCTTTTTCGGCTCCAAACGACATTGGACAGTTTTCGCGCAAATCGTTGTCACTCGTCTGCTAAAGAGTTGTCGGGGTTCAGATATTTCATACAGTTTTCCTGTATCTGGGAAAAGAAAGTTGAAGTTTCAGTTTGACTGGTTAATTCGTTTCAGCTGGTTGTCCTATTTTCCTTCTGAGGACGGTGTTTTTTGTCGATTTTGTCTTCTTTTTCCTACGAAACAGCAGTCAAAGGCAACGACCAGCGATTAGGTAACCTTGTCTGCAAACCCTTCAGAAATTGGAAGAATGCAATTGAATGCTAAACACGTCACCAACAGACACAGTTTAACAAAAATTGTAGTGTTGCCAAAGAAAACTTCATTTATATTGTGGAGAATAGGCAGGATAATATCATCAGACAGATAGACACAGCAAGGACAGCTTAGATTCAGAGAAATCGTCAAAAACTGAGGACGATTGTTGAAACAATAATATTTTGTGGAAGACAACAGCTTGACCTTTGGGGTACAAATAATATCGGTCCCATTTCAGTCACGGAGCAGAACCTTCTCAGAATGATGGGAATTTTCGAGTTCTTTTCCGATAAAAGGCCAAGGCGTGGTGACGAAAGTTCGGCAAAACACCTTGTTTCTTCAGGAGCAAATGACGCATATGTTTCCCAATTATTCAGTACGGTCGGAATGCCGCTTGTGGAGACATTTTTCAACAATCTGCCGAAAAAATAAGCGCAAGATCTAGATTTTCAGTCCCTTTGTTGCTTTTTCCCAGCTATGGATCTGACTGGATATAGGCCTCACTTTTGCAATTTTGTATTTTTTTTACAGCCTTGGGCTTAACCCAAACAAAATGGTAGGTCAGGGCTATGATGACACGACAGTGATGAGCGGCCATCTGAGTGGTGTTCAGGCCATCATAAGGAAATAGGATTCCCGAAAACAGAACCTGACTGGACTCTGCGCAACAATATGGGTCGAGTGCCACGATTCAGTAATCTGTTTTCTTGAGCTGTACCGGCTGATTTTGCGTTCTATCGAAGCTCTTGAGGGAAACAGCAAAAGAGAAACATCTGAGAAATCGTCACAAATGATGGATGAAATGAACCTGTCAGAGTTCGTTATGTGTCTTCATGTCGCAAGGGAACTTTTCTGCCCGACGTTGCCTTTGTTTGAGACTCTTCAGATGATTGAATGTGACTTGGCTGTCGCATGCAGATACGTAAACATTGTTCTTTCCAGAACCATGACTGTACAACAAGATGGTACCACCTCCTTCACTCCTGTTTTCGATAATGCTCTGTCTTTTACAAATACTTTAGGACTTGAAATGACTCGCCCAAGGACAAGAGAGAGAAAGGACTTTTCCTTTTCTAGATCACTTCATCTAGGAGCTTAAGGTAGCAAAAGTACACAAATACTTGGTTTGCTCATGCAGTATTGTAAAAAAAAGGGCCCCTTAAGTATACAAAAGTATGCTTAGTGGATTTGTCCTCATTTGCAAGGGATGGACTGATGGTCTTCACGGTCGACCATTAGACTAAGTCCACGGTTTTCTATTGGACCCACCCCCGAAAAAAAAAATCCTGGATACGGCCCTGGTCTTACCGGAAGTTTCAAAGGTCAGGTTAAAGTACTTTTTACGAGTCATTACTGACGTCAAGGTGCGGCAGAGAGTGATCTTTCTATTGTCCTCATGAAACTGGACGACGATTTCTAATGATCAAGACAAGTTTTAGTGATAGAAAAAAATAAAATGTATATTACATATTAGTAAAAACTTACAGCTTAAATAACATTCGGATATTGAACTTAGGTTTTACTAAATTGCAGTTCTCTAGATGATGAAATTATACAAAGCTGACAGCTTTAAAAATAGCTCCTTCCTAAGTCTACATTCTTCAATAAAACTGAAAGTTAGGAGCAATTCGCTTTGCTTTAAAAGTTAGGCTAATCCTAAAAGCATTCTAATTGCTTTCTCTTTCTCTTCCTCACTTTGATAGACGCTAGCCAAAAGCTTTTAATTCCAAAGAATGAAATAGCGATTAGCGAAGTTCTTGTTCTGTAATACAATTTTATTGGGACTAGTCTGCGTCTATATGACTCTCAAGTACTAAGACAACAGTTGTTTGGGAAGATATCTTTCATGCCTAACGGTTGCAACTTTCTTTTTACCATTTACTCTGCTTTCAACTTAAGAGTATCGTTATATTTATTTTGTTATATGGAAACGCGTAGGCTAGTGGGGCTGCAATCTTGTTTTAGAAATAGTTATAGTTTTACATTCTTCGTTCTTAGTCCTAAGTTATTCGTCCAAATATATACCTTGCATAAATCTTAATTTAGCTGAGATAAGAAAATAGTTCTCTTAAACAGCTTTGCAATCTTCAAATTCTTTTAGTCAACTTGGTTATCTTTATATCCAAATTCGAAAAAGAGAAAGGTAATGCATCTTTCAAAATTTTATACTAGACTCTTTGCTATTGCTACATCCGTTTGAGGGCAGTTTGAAATATTCACATTCATAGCAAAATATGCATACTTCCCAATAACGAAAACTATACGTAAAAAATAGGAAATTTTATATTTTAAAGATCTTTCCCTTGGGACTTTGGGGGGTTCATTTTATTTTCAGTTCCAGGAAAGTTCCTCCAGCGTAAAAACCTCCTTCTCCAGACAATTCTATCCTCGCTGAAAATTCCCCCTACGAAATATCTTGTCGGCAATTCCGCCTGAAAAATTCTCCCTAGCCGACTTTCCTTTGAAAAAACATTTGTTTTTCATTTAAATCCTGGTCGTTTTTCAAATCATGCTGGCAATCCCTCTCCTTAGAAAACTCTTAATGGAAATCTCCTCAATGGAAAGTTTCTTCAGCGAAAAATTTTCCCATAAAGAGTTTTTTCTGCAGAAAATTCCCCCATGGAGAATTTAATTCGTGGAAAACACCCCTTCCCACCGAAAAATCCCTCAGGCAAGTCTAACCTCTTTGGAAATTTCCACCGGTCAATTTTCCCGGAACATCCCAACATGCAGAATTGAGTCGGCATAGAGAAAGTAAAACAAATAATAAGAATTTCGTGTGAGAATTCCGGAAAATTCTGCGTGTGAAATTTCTCCTAGAAAGTTCATAACCGAAAACTTTCCTGTACACGAAATATTCTCCCGTGGAAAATCCCCCTCCCTCAGAAAATTCACCCTCCCTGAAAAATGTCTGCTTACTTCCCAACAACAAATATTAAATGTAAGCAATAGGAAGTGTCATTACTTAAAGCCTTTTCCACAGGGGCTGTGGGGGAGGCATGCCATCCCCTAGACGCAGGATTATTTGACCTCTCAACTATGCTGAATAGAATGGTCATATCAAAATTTTGATCGGGTGATTTCGGGGAAAAAGGGGGTGTGGGAGGGGGGCCTAGTTGCCCTCCAATCTGTTGGTCACTTTAAAAGGCACTAGAACTCACGGGAAAAACATGTTTCAGAACCCTTTTCGGCTTGTGACCAATTTCAGGAGCCTCCAATTGTCCCAAAGAATCCACAATCTTCTTCAAATTAACTGCGGAAAATGGATCAAAAATAAAAAATACTACCATCTAGACCTCCAAGTTCCCCAGTAGTAGAGTCGTTAGCACATATAGAAAATTTATATAAAAAATTTAGGTCTGATAGGTTGTCATCTATTGTGGCTAGGGATTAACTTTAACTTACTTGAATTAAGAAATGCTCGAAATTGTAAATTTTTTCTCAATGCTGGAAATTGAAATTGAGAATTGAAAATACATGTAAATTGAATGCTAAAATTGAAAATACTGGAAATTGAGAACTGTCCTGGAAGCTTCCAGGACATGATGAGAGGGAGGTTCAACTAACCAAAAGGCAATATGTTAATATTACTGCTGGTACTAGTACTAGTCCTACTACTATTAATACTAATACTACTACTGTGACTACTATTACAGGTATGTCTAGGAGCATAAAGGTGAAATTTTCAGAGAATTTTGATGGGGGAAGGTGAACTGAATCACAAAACGTCGTCTATATGCAGGTTGTCAAAAAGGCGTATCAGCTATATCTCAGGGACAGTTTGGTGTGTAAAGTTGAAACTTACAGGGGTTGTCCTATTGTGACTGCTTCTACTCATACTAGTATTAATGCAACTACTACTGCTACTATTATTACTACTACTGCTACTACTACTGCCACCAAAGCTAAGGCTACTATTATTAATTTCACTGAAGCTACTACTACTGCCATTACTATTACTGATGGTATTACTACTACTCCTTCTAAAGCTCAAGTATAGCGTAAGAAATTTGGGGGATATTGAAACTGCATTTAATTAAATTGGAATACACTATACCCACACAGGTTGTCAACAGGACGCATCAGCAATGCTTTAGAAACGCTTGATGGTATTGAATTCAAACTTTCTGGGTGTGTTGAAGGAGATCTTGAATAAACCCTAGGCGCTAAGCGATTGCTGCTACTAATAATCCTACTGCTACTACAACTGTTGCAAGTACGCAACTTAAGGGTATTAAGGTAGATTTTCAAAAAGTGACAAAGCAATATCTCAAGAAAAGCTTATATTATTAAGTTAGACCTTTAATGGGTAAGTTGTTGTGTATTTTGAACTTGCCAGAAGGCACTATGTGGATATTTTCAATACTACTACTACCAGTACAGTTACTGTAACTAATAAGGCTAAATATATATATATATATATATATATATATATATATATATATATATATATATATATATATATATATATATATATATATATATATATATATATATATATATATATATATATTATATATATATATATATATATATATATATATATATATATATATATATATATATATATATATATATATATATATATATATATATATATATATATATATATATATATATGTATATATATATATATATATATATATATATATATATATATATATATATATATATATATATATATATATATATATATATATATATATATATATATATATATATATATATATATATATATATATATATATATATATATATATATATATATATATATATATATATATATATATATATATATATATATAGGAAGGAGAGGCAAGCAGCCCTCCTTCCAAGTCGATTCATTCCCAAACATATCCAATCAAAATTTAAGACAGCCATTCTGCTTAGCATAGTAGAACGGTCCAGTAATTATGTCTATAGGAATATTGGGTATATCAACCCTCCACAATTAATGAAATTTAGCTTCAAAGCTAAATATTGCTGAAAAATTAAATCAAAAGGCACTCGGTGTGTGGTTGCCAATAAGACAGGCAGGTAGCTCACCAACGCCTCGAGAACGAATGGGAGTATTAAGTTGAAACTCTTAGGGCTACTACTATTATTACTAATTTTGCTCTTACAGTTTAAATAAATCAAAAGAGTGTAAGTGTATCCAAAATATCAAAGAGCATAGATAGAATTCTAAGGAATGGTATTAAGTTTAATTAGTCAGGTCAACTTGAGGAGGTAAAAAACTAAGTTAAACAATACTATTTGTGTTAGGATTAAACATTGTTGAAAAGTTTCTCCAACATACAAATAGCAAGCCAAACTATAGATTCTTATTGATAAAATCTAAAAGATATAATTTTCCCATGAAACGAACAGATATTATTTTTTCCATAAAAAACGAACAGAAAATAACTAAAAAAATTCATTTCATTAATTTAAAAAAAATTAATTTAAAGAAAAGTAAAGCTCCATACCAAAAATGAGCAGAAATGAGTAAAATAATCTTCCAAGCATAAAACTACTACAAATTACTATCAATAAATAAATGAAACCGAAAGCGAACAAAAATTACAACAATTAACCGAGTCAAACTCAGAACAAGCAAAAATTAACACGAGTAGTGCTGAAACCCTTATGCCTTCTCAAGACCAGAGCATAATTTGCACTCTACTGCAAAAAAAAAAAAAATTATCGTGGAATGTCAGTTTAATATGCATATACGGTACTGATATTTATTCCTGTAAGTCTTAATAATTTTTTATTTATTAAAATAAAAAAGTGTAAATACTTTTTATGTATTTTGTTTTTATTAAAGTGTAAATTATGTTCTGGTTTTGAGAAGGAATGGGGTTTGTTAACCAACTCATGTTAATTTTTGCTCGTTTTTAGTTTGAATCGGTTATTTACTGTAATTTCTGTTCGTTTTGGGTCTCACTTATTTGTTAGTGGTGATTTGTGGTAGTTTTACGCTTGGAAGATTATTAGAACTTATTTCTGCTCCTTTTTGATTTAATGGAGCTTTTACTTTCCTTTGAAAAACTTGTTTGGTACAAAAAATTTAAGTTAATTTCAATATAAAATAGATAAGACAAAACCCTTTTTACTTTTTACTGTAGAGGAGTAATTCATGATGCTATACTAATATTACAACTCATGCAGAATTGAATTAAATTGATTTACTTTTCTATTAAAATAAGACTTCAATAGATTTTAGAAATGGTGGAAATGATTTGTTATAAAAATCTCTTTTATTTTCAAAATGCACATACATAATACTGTCACGAGAACTCTGAAAAAAAATAAGTTATGTAAGAGTTACACATAAAAATGTAAGAGTAAATCCAATGGAGATCACAACATAAAATAATTTACAAATAAAATTTTTTGACTAGGAAACAATGATAATATAAACAAATGGCATTTTTATCACAGTAACACTGATACTTAAAACAAATATAAAAGGGTCCGGGGAGGGGAGGGACAAAATTCACTATTTCAGTGTCTTTGGTTAGCCTATTTAATCTGAATTTATCTCAAAGAATAATACAGTATGGTCAAAAAATTAATTCAGTGTCTTAGGTTAGCCTATTTAATGTCAATTTATCTCAAAGAATAATACAGCCTGGTCAAAGACCACGGTTCCATAGTCGAAACCAAACCAAAAAAAATTACTTGTTGAAAACTGATATAATTTCAGGATTTCCGAGATATTCCAAAGCCTCTAAAATTCACTATTCTAAAAGACTCCTAGCTTCATCCCCAGTTTATGGTACATGGCAATAGATCTACATCAAAATTTCAGTGATTATATATATTTTTTCATATAGTTGAAGATGATTACCAGGAAATCAAATAGCGTAAACCAGTTTAGAAAATCCTTGTATCTATTCATTAAGAATAGATAGGGGCTAAGAAAAGGGTTTTCTTACAGCTAAAAGCATCTGTGAAAGGTAAACATACACAGAATAAAGCAAACTTCTTTAAGAAAATAAAAATCGAACAGGAAAATACAACGCATCAAGAAAATGGACAAATTTTCATAGAATATACAGCACAATAATTAATCGACACTAAGAGTTCAAGGGTCAATATTTACAATAACTATTAGTTGTTAAGCAGCGTTGTACGTAATTGAGTATGACAAACCAACATTTTATCCTCATCCAAGTTTTCGAATGTACAAATAGAAGTAAGATGTCGAAGTAAAACCATTTGGAACTTGTAACCGGGCAGCATTAAAGGGAACTCACACATTTACAATATTTCTTATAGGCCAATTCCCATTTGTAATATTCATAGCCTCATTTTTCGGGGAACAAGGAATTGGGGTGACACTAGGAAGACCATAGTCTGGATGCTTTTGACGGTTGCTCTTGGCTCGCATGGATCCATTATTGCTGGCTCGAGGTAACTGAAGATCTGCATACTGCAAACTGGCTTTTCCACTTTTAATTGATGAATTCTAGAATTCAAAAGGAAACTTTTAGGTGAATGTATCAACTGTATACCTTATATCTTCCCTTTAATACCTCCCCTTTATGGCATGTTGAGTGTCATTTAATAGGACACACATAAAAAAATAGCTCATTGATAAACCAAAGATTGGAAGGTCCTCTCCCCCACCTAAACAATGATCCACTGCTCTTTCTTCATAATAGCTTATGCACAATTATAATCTTTCCTTCACCTATTTATTTGTCTTAATTTCCCTTTGGCTGAGTTGGAGAGAATTTTCCTGGGAATAATTGTCAATGGGGGGGGGGGGATTTCCAGGGTAAGATTTTCCGCAGGGAAGGGGATTTTCTGGGGTGAGCTTTTCAGCGGGGGATTTCTCTAATGAGGAACAATACGCTGGACCCCCCAAAAATATGGGGGAGCACCTGTAAAAGTTTAACCAGAATTTGTGGATGCTGGATGTTTTCTGGATGTTTATTCTTTGTTTTTACTCCCTACTTTATCCAGCATGGGTGATCACATCGAACCATTGTTTGAATAATTTTGGCAGGGATCTCATTCGAATTAACATCGCGAGTTTTAGCGTGCCTTTGCAAAAACTGAAAATAATCTGAGGGTAACTAGGCCCCATCTCACACCGTTTGTCGCCCCGGCACCTACTGTGGCCAACCATCGGTTCGTGTCAAAATTCTAATGGATAAGTTAAATATATTTTCCAAAATATCAGAAAGATATTTTGGAAAACGATCCCAATTTATGAAAAGGACAAATTTCAAATGAAAAATTTCCTCAATGAAGTTCATTACAACGGTGAGGAAGCAAATACCTTGCTGTAAATACAATTGCTCAGAAATCATATCCAAAACAATTTTAGCTTCGCGAGAACCATTCCTTTTTCATGTAAATGAACATACCACGCAAATATCGTATTATTGGTCCCAATGTCTATTGATGAAATGTAGGAGAAAGGTGAGCATACCTTAACATTGTCAATCGAAATATGAAAACAGATATAACCATGTATGATTGAAGAACTTTGGATCCTCCTCCTCCCTAAATCCTTGTAGAAGAAGAAGATCACGAGGGCTACTTGAATCCAACCGATGATTGTACAATATTGGGAAGGGACTCTTTCGCGTTGAAGCTGAGAGTTCTAGTGGCTTCTTATAAGTTGGTAGTTATTAAAAATCAATAAGACCCCTCCGATGCTTTTCCGATTTGGATCCAATCCTGGCAAAATTTGATGTGATTTATAGAGTCAAAAGAGTCTTTGCAATGAAAAAAGATTTAAATATGCAATTACCAGTTTGTAAAGGCAAACTCAATAAAATACCCTCAACATGATATTAAATACGAACGGAAATTGAATAAAAAAACAAAAGCTTTTTCAAGAGACAGAAACTGTCAAGTATATGAGGGGTTTTCCGGACTCTCAACCGCCAACCATTACGCCAAAGTTTAATTTTTTTCTTGCTTTCAGAGCAAACTAGAGCTATGTGATAAAAAGCAGTTCCTTCACAATGCTTCAGGAATGGTAAGCTTATTTAGTCGCATTTGCTTTAAACAATCAAATATTCAGTTCCAATTCTTTAAAAGGTAATTGGTAAATAAAGCACTAACCATAACCAACTTACTTAATTTTTCTACTACAAAACGCTTTCTCTTCTCAAAAGAGGGGGAATGAGGCGAAGGGTGCCAGCAAACTTATATACAGGATAATTTGTCTTCGTTATGAGTTTTCATACGTCTCTTTACTTTCAAGTGCAAAAACTAATTTTACTGTAATTTTTATTTACTGATTTTATGTTAACTATAATTACGCATATATTCAAGAATTAAAGAAATTATAGATAAGGCCAAAGATGTAAAAGGATAGATATACTTGGAACTAGGGAACTTGATATTTAGTGTTTTATTTCATGAAAAAATAATTAATTTATTATTATAAACCCAACAAGGTCACACAATACAATATTTGATAATTGCCCACACAACCAATATAATGACATAAACTTTAATGCCCCCCCCCCCACAAAAAACAGACAAATTTAAATTACTGTTTTTCCCTTAACACATCATTGACATATTTAAGAATCTGAACGATTGTTCTTTTTAAAGTCGTCTGCAGGATCCCCGGGAGCTCAAGGGTATCACCCTCAAAAAAAAATACTTCTTACACTAGAAAGTAGCTGGCACTTTGCTTGAACGTTTGAAACATCCTAAACTCCTGAACTATATCCGGGGTAAGATAAATAGACATCTAAAGCAAGGATTTTTCTTCCAAATACACTTTTCTATTTTTTCAAAGTAGACACTTCACTAGAACAATAAACCAGGTCCCTATTATCTCGGCCAGCAAATCTAATTAAAAAGAACATCCAAAGCCAAAAAACCTCCTAAACCTGGGCATAAAATTTCGATACTTCTAACTTTTTTACTGACTGAATCGAAATCTGGGTTCTCTGATCTTCTGTTATAAACTGAAACTGATTCATGAGTGATTCATCATTTTTACTGGGTCTTGCCTCTTCATTGCAAATATAATATAGCCCTCCACTAATAGCCCTCTAATCTAATGAGCCTTTATTTGGTTAGGCCACGATCTCTTCCATGCCGGCGATAGCATCTCCAAATAAGGTGTATGTCTAAACGGCCTTCTGGCAGGTTTATCATAACTAGCCAGCACCATATAATTTATGCCAGTCTACTTAATTTAAGCGGCAATAACCCTAGGTCACCTTTAATAGCCTTATTTTGAATCGTTATATCGACACCAATTATTCTTTAAAAGCATTACAGCTGGATTGATTACAATAGTGTAGCCACCTCATGTTACTGAGTATGTACAGTGTATGTAATGTATGTTATATGTTGTACTACATATTATGCCATACATGTGAACTTTTATGCTCGAAATAGTTGAATTAAATAGAATTGTTGATGATATGCTTTTCTTCTCTTAGTCATCTCTTTTACATGCTCTTTCCAACTATCATTTTCTCACAGCTTCCAATAACCAAATGCTTCACTTTCCTTTAACTGTCATCTTTATATTAGAGCTTAGTTTTTGTTCAATATTCCAACTGAGGATCTGTCTAACATGGGCGCCCGCAAGCTGAATTTCAAAGGTGGGGGCTTACCTGGTCTAATTGGCAGTTTCAATGCTATATAATAGAAATCTCAAAACAAAAACATAAAAATATGGCAGCATCATTCAGCCCGGAGAGGGCTGGCATCCCCTCTTGCCCCCCGTATGGGCACCCATGCTGTCTAAACACCATAATCTCTGTTTTTTTTTAATATTCACAATCAGTTTGTTTTTAGCTAAATATCTATTTAATATATTTAACAGAATTTGGGACTCCTCTGAAGATTTACCGACTAACACCGCCTTATCAGCGGAAAACAACAACGGTAAAGTGAACTATAAAACCGCTGGGACATACTACTTTCGAAAATGATCAGCCATATCTTAATATACAGCGTAAACAATCTTGATGAAACACTACTATCCTCTTTTATCCTCTTTCTAATTTCAAACCAGGCCTTTCTCTATATTATCTCTACTACATCTTTTGTCTTCCGATATATATTAGCTAATACCTAAATATTTCTTAAAGGAGATATCCTTCAAAATGCTAATAAGTTTCAAACATTTTATCATGATGAATGGAAATAAAGGAAGGCAATGATTATCAAGACATTTCTTGAACAACATTCAAATAGACTAATATATATATATATATATATATATATATATATATATATATATATATATATATATATATATATATATATATATATATATATATATATATATATATATATATATATATATATATATATATATATATATATATATATATATATATATATATATATATATATATATATATATATATATATATATATATATATATATATATATATATATATATATATATATATATATATATATATATATATATATATATATATATATATATATATATATATATATATATATATATATATATATATATATATATATATATATATATATATATATATATATATATATATATATATATATATATATCTACCTCGACTGATTCTTCGACGGGAATACTTTCCGTGTAAGAAGGATAAAATTCATCGGTGGAAACATAGCCGGAAGAAAACTTCTTCTTAGAAATATCTATACTCACTGAAGAGGTTGAGCTCAGCTTTCCGTTGTGACCATTTGAGAGGCTTAGATCCAATTTACCCCTGAAAAATAAAACAGTTTAAATAATAGTACGAGGTACTTCATAATACGGATACAACTCAAGTAAGCCAAAAAAAGAAAGAAACCTAGAGCTTTCAGTCATGGTGTACAAAAATATTTGGTGTTTATTATATTTAGAAAAAATATATGGCCAAGTGATACAATCCGCTTTTAGCATGGATTTCTGTTCTTTCTAAAAGTCTTTCTATTTAGATATCGATTTTTATTGTAGAGTTGTGAGCCAGTGAGAAGTTGTATTGCCGTACCATTACTTATTTTGAAATTTGAAGTATAAAATGTGGCACATAGTAGAAGGGACTTGTGCCTCCGATTTGTGAATAAGTAAAATCGGAGAATCTCCATACTGAGCGAACATTTGCTAAGCAAAATATTTCCCGGAGAAAAGCCCTTCCACGAAATGTAAAACCTTCCACCCCAAAAGTGGAACAAGCTCCGACTGAACCTTGTATCAAAAGAATTTTTGTTCTCTATTTTTCAAAATATCTTATTTAATTTAAGCAGCAGATCCCCTCCTCTTTCCTCTCTTATTGCTATTGTTTTGTACGCTATCGTGTCGTTTGCATCCTTAACTTCCGACGCCCACTAATTTTGTAGTAAATTTTGTTACGTGTTTAAACCTTATATGATACACCATTGTGCAAGTTAATTTTCTATGCATAAAAAAAACAGCCTTAAATAAAAATACAATCCATTTTCAAACAGTTCGTGGTAAGGAGCGACCCGGCTCAATGGTAACCGAAACTCCAGAAAACGGGTTTTTGATACCAATAGATACATCAAAAGAATCAAATTTCAATGCTGATTCCAAATATACAAATTTCATCAAGTTTAGTGCTACCCATCAAAAGTTAAGCGCCTGAGAAAATTTGGCTGTTTTTCGAAAAAAGGGGGAAAGACCCCTTAAAAGTTATAGAGCCTTGATGAAAATCACACCATCATATTCAGCGTATCAGAGAACCATACTGTAGAGGTTTGAAGCTCTTATATGCAAAAATATGAAACTTTGTATTTTTTGCAAGAAGAAAGATCACGGATGCGCATTTATTTGTTTGTTTGTTTGTTTTTTTCTCAGGGGTCATTGTATCGACCCAGCTTTCCTAGGATATCGTAGGTAGGCTCATTGCAACGAAAATTAAAAGATCTAGTGCTATTTTTAAGTCCCCAAAAAATAGAGGGCAACTATGCCCCTACTTACGCTCATTTTTTTCCCAAAGTCACCCGATCAAAATTATTAGATGGTCATTTTGTTTAGCATGGTCGAAAATATGATAACTATGTCTTTTAGGATGACCTAATCCCCCGAAGTCCCCGAGGAGAGGGATAAAAGTTATGAACTTTACCCAATCTTAACATATAGTATTGGTTATTGGGAAGTATACAGAAATTTTCAGGAGGGTTTTTTTCTGGTAGTGGGGGGGGGGGGTTAGTCGGGGGTTATGTTGGAGGATCTGTCCATGAAGGAAGTTTTCATGGGGGAAGGGAAATTACTATGAAGGGGGTGCCGGACTTGCCAGCATTATTTATTGGTTATTGGGAAGTATACAGACATTTTCAGGAAGGATTTTTTTCTGGAGGGAGGGGGGATGGAGGAGGGGGTTACCCGGGAGAATCTTTCCATGGAGGATGTTTCTTTGGGGTAAAGGACATTTCTATGAAGGGGGTGCCGGATTTCCAAGCATTATTTAAAAAACGATAGAAAAACAGAAATTAAATAAAAAAACAAGTTTTTTTCAACTGAAAGTAAGAAGCAATATTAAAACTTAAAACGAACAGAAATTATTATGTATATGAGGTATATGAGAGTGTTCGCCCTCTAGTCAATACGTCGCTCTTTACGCTACAGTTTTTTTTAGTACTTACAAAAGAGTCATCTATTCTAATTAACCGCCCTTTGTGATTCAGGGGTTTGTGATTCGGACAAAATTCGAACTTTAGCGTAAAGAGCGAGGTATTGACTAAGGGGCGAACTCCCTAATATACCTAATAAAAATATACGAATATAGCAATTCGTTACGTAAGTTATTTCGTAAGTTACGTCGGAACAAAATTTCGAGAAAGCCAATTAGCCAGAAAAGGAAAATTAATATACGAATTTCATTTTAATTATTCATGTATGGTGAGCCAAAATAAAAGCTGCATTAATTCAAAAACGTTCAGAAATTAACTAAAAAAACAAGTTTTTTTTAACTGAAAGTAAGGAGCGACATTAAAACTTAAAACAAACAGAAATTATTCCGTATATGAAAGGGGCTGTCCCCTCTTCAATGCCTCACTCTTTACGCTAAGGTTTGACTCTTTGTCACAGCTGTACTTTTTAAAACAATAAAAACTTTAGTGTAAAGAGCGAGACATTGAGGAGAGAACAGCCCCTTTCATATACGGAATAATTTCTGTTCGTTTTAAGTTTTAATGTCGCTCCTTACTTTCAGTTAAAAAAAACTTGTTTTTTTAGTTAATTCTACCCTAGGATGGATGGTTGATAGAAAATATCTAACAACAAGTGAAAATGACATCATGTTTTCTACAATAATGAAAAAGGTTTATGCCTGCTTCGCCTCTCACTCACAATACCTGTCTTGGCTTTGTCTCCAATTTGCCAACGGCTTGATGGCAACTTGATTTTAATTAAACCGCTAGTTTACGCTAGTAGTAAAAAAGTTTCTCTCAGTTTACACACTGAAATAATTTATATCTGTACTGAATTTTAATTACTTACTTTTCAATGTCCGAAGAGCTCTTCAGATTTCCTTTGCCTGAAAAAAAAAGTATTAATCTCACAAAAGTGACAACTTAAAGGTAAAATAGAAATTCTCAGTTCTGATTACTTTTTT
This sequence comes from Artemia sp. Qi Xiang Cuo, assembly GCF_049724085.1. Classification (NCBI taxonomy): domain Eukaryota; kingdom Metazoa; phylum Arthropoda; class Branchiopoda; order Anostraca; family Artemiidae; genus Artemia; species Artemia sp. Qi Xiang Cuo. Next base: position 42,023,106 of record NC_142799.1, read on the forward strand.
CCTCTCCAAATAAAGGAGTGAAGCGTTCACTAATGAATAATTGATAGGGCTTACCATATATCAGGTAAGAAACTTAGCTTCATGAATAAACAAGATTAAGAATCGTAGATTCCCTTAAGTTAGTTATTTAAAGCCTTCTAGCAAGACAATCTTTTTTCCAATGAAAACTTTTATCCTTATTGTGACTAACAAGGACACCGGAAGAACATTTTCTAGGGGGGGGGGGCAGACGCCAAAATAGCAGTGCTGGTTGTGTGACAGGGAATATATTTCAAGATATTTTTTCGTAGGAATAAGTGTATTTTTAAATACTTTAAGAAAAAACTCAAATAAAAAGAGTAATTAAATTGCATGCAAAATGAAACAAATAACAGTAAATTTTAAATGACAATTCCTGGCAAAGGGATCAATTTATTTAATCAATAATATATTTAATTATTATGCATTTAATCTTAAAAGAAAATCAAACTCAAACCAAAATTACAGAAAGATTTATTGCTTCCGTAGATTATAACAAATGTAGACTTGTCTTTATGCAATTTCCTTCGCCTTAGAATAGTCTACAGAAAAAGTAGAGATGCTCAAAATCATGTTTCCTGCATAGATAACACGTTTTGACTTTATAACGACCACGTAAAAAGTACCTCTTTTATAACAGGACAATTCTCCCCATCAAACTTAAATAAAAAGACATTAAAAAAAATAAAATAGAATATCGAAAGAAAAACAAAATTTAAACTTACTATCCAGCTGTCAAACTGACCCTCTTTCTTTTTATTGTCCTATTGACCTATTCAACATATATATACGTGTTACGGTGAATGTCCGAAATCTAGTTAATGTCGACATTCACCGGCGAATGTTCGAAATTCATTTTTCTCTGCTTCGATTCAATTACCTTTGCAAGTCAGCTTTTTTAGTCTTAAGCAACCTATGATGGTAAAAGTTAAAATTTAGGTCAGGTTAGATTATGTTAGTTTAGATTAGGTTAAGTTAAATTTGGTTCTAAACATCAGAAATGGGTTAAAAACCTAACTTAAGCTAACGTAAACCAACCTAACCTCGTCTAAACAAACCTAATCTAATTTAACCAAATGTTTCATCATCAAACCTTGCATTTAATTGAAAAAAATTAATGGCAACGGTGACTAAAGCCAAGGAGTAAAAAAGGTATTTCGGACATTCACTGGTGAATGCCGACATTCACCGTAACACGATATATATTATATATATATATATATATATATATATATATATATATATATATATATATATATATATATATATATATATATATATATATATATATATATATATATATATATATATATATATATATATATATATATATATATATATAAATAAATATATATGTATATACGTTAGCAGCAAATGTTACTACTGGATAAGCACATATGCAACAGACTAATTAGGAGGGGGCATATTTGAAGGACGGAAGCAATTCAAAACGCAACTGAATGGAAAGTTCTATTTTCAACGATGATTAGGATGGACGATAACTGGGAAAACGTTTCCATTTTCTGCTTTTGTACATGAACTAGGAATAAGTTTTCATTTTCTGTTTTTTAATATACAAAGTCAACCTGCCAAAGCTTATTTTTGGGCAAGTCATTAACCGTTGATTTGCTTTTCTCTTGGAAACTACCGTTTCCACACAAAAAAAGGATATATCATTCCTTTAAGATCCATAATGCACGGTTAGTCCAAATATATTCCTGCAGAAAGGGGAGGTTAGTGAGTAAATAACCCCCATCATATTGACCAGGAGGGCCTCTCAAAAGAACTTTTGAAAATATGGGCCTAAGAATGCATATTTTGAAGCTTTGGTCCCATCCCTTCTGCGCCATAAAAATATAACTAAATATAAGTAATCCCTCTATCTCCCCATAATTTATGGTACGACTGTGTGATAGTGTATATTACTGTAAAACCGGACTCTAGAAACGTACTATTACCGTACAATGACTTTTCAGACTGGGACCTCATATGGATACTCTTTTCGATAGTTCAGAGCCAAGTGACAATCTCAGTATCTTGATTCAATGCCATTTTGTTCCTTTAATGCTAAAATTGTTGTTTTGCAGAGAAAAACAAATTTCAGAAATCAGTGCTTTGCTATGCTACCATCTCTTTTGTCACTTACAAAGGATACTAGAATTCAACTGACAAAATACTACAGGAAACTTTCTGTTTTAATTCTTTGTTTTTAGAAAGGTAACAAAAAAGGCAGACTTCATTGATCTTCCACTTGAGACGCCCAATTAGTCTTTCATCAAAACCAGACAAGTTGATTAAAGAGACTGTAGGTTAAATTATTTGATGAGCTTCGGTGCTGAATCAAGCACCGGTTTGAACTCGCTTTAGTACATAACTGCTACTGAGCAAATTGGACAAAAAACTTTTGACTAATTTTTTCGCGGTGTTAAAATGTGTAATTTGTCGATATTTTTTCCTAAATTCCTGTGTTCCATTTAAGAGCTTATATATTTAAAATTAAAATGCTTATAATCAAGAGTGTCCAGAAGGTACGCTACCAAAAAGTTACAAGCCGTTTAAAAATCAGTTCTCATCAAAATTGGGTCTGCAATTGGACTGCATTTGAGAACCGCCTCCCAATTGGTATGAATATCCCTCTGAGTGGAACCTCCAGATTTTTTTTATTTTCCTTAGGGTAAGTAAATTAACGATATTTGCTCCTTATTTTGCCCTATCTACGTAATTGACTAATGTCTAGAAAAATAGTCTTGAAAGTACTAATCATATCGGTACTTTATATGAAAGTACTCATAGTATGCACTATTATGGTATTGACTTATTGATTTTCCTGAGCACTGAAATTAGCAACCAGAATCCCAGTCTCAAATAATGCCCTAACTTTAGATCCAAAGAGGCCTGACCCTGGTACCAAAGTAACGATTTTAGTTTTACCGTTGAAAATCAAACAATAGTTTCAAGGTTTTCAGAATCCCGGTCTTAAATAATGCTCTAACTTTACATCCAAAGAGGGCTGACCCTGGTACCAAAGTAACAATTTTAGTTTTACCGTTGAAAATGAAACAATAGCTTCCAGGTTTTCAGTCGTTTCTCATGTCAGAGATACAAGAAGCTTCTCACTTGGAGTAAAATTGAAAACTACGACCGAAAGAAAGTGGGCTTTTGGCTATGTATTTAATGAATTTGTATCATTTAGTTCCAAATTACATTGCCTTTTATAACTTAGACTGTACAGCAAATTTCCCTTTTACACATAGTTTTTCACTGTAAATATGATTTCCGCCTCAGGTCTTAAATTATTTCGTTCCCTGGAGGATTTATCCATCCAGAATTCCTATATCCTACTCATGAATTCGTATCCACTTTTCTAGGCTTTATTTTCCATCAAATTATACGGTCAATTTTTTTTTGCCCGGGGAATCTTATGCATAAGCATTGCATAAAGTAGGACATAATATCAGGTCAAAATGATTCAGGCAACATATTCTGAAATTTAATAAGATTCCATTTTCGATATTACTGTCTGTCATTTTCTGGTTAGGTTTTTAATTTTTGGACTTTTTTTTTTAATTTGGTATGTTCATTGATAAAAGAAATATATTAAAAGGCGTGGCCTTTTTTGAAATTCAGATACCAAAAAATTCATTTAGGACAAAGCCCTGCAAATTTTCCAGAATAAAGTGAAAAATTTCTAATGCAAAGAATGGATATCAAAATGGTGCATTCTAGGAAACAATCCGTGTTAAATGCTATAAGCACAATTAAAATTTCATGAAGAACTTTTTGGTTTAACATATGTGGTACCAAAATATCGGTCGCTAACTTTTTAAAGGAAGTGGGCATTGTCAATTCTAAGAACGAAAATATATAAATATTTGTACAAAAAAATTTCCAAGAAAATATATTTTTAATAAAACAGCACAACATCCAAAAAATCCTTGATTAGAACCCAATTTTCAATTTACCCAATGCTTGCATTATTCTGGTCTATAATTCCATTTTTAATTTTTCTTTATATGTATTATATTTAACTTTTCCATTTTTAATTTGTGCTTTATTAGCCCACTAGCAAATTTGCTAGCCGTCTCACAATCTTTTTCAGACCAGACCACTTCACTGGATAGGTTGCTTCACCTCACTCTAATAGCCTTGGTGAGTACCCAGGCTCATTGTCTGGACCGTATAAACTTATTGTTTTGATTAAGCACAAACAAATACCTTAAACCTATTTTGGAGATTGTGTCAATAATTTGACCCCCCAGACTATAAAAAATACATTTAATCCTCTTCCCCTTTCCCAATATTCTCTTGAATTGATGCCACTGATCTCAGGGCCTTAATCTGGCTCCTGTGTCAGCCCAATACCCTATTATTAAATTAATTCATCAGTTAAGACGATTGCACGGACCCAGGTTGAATCTGCCCATGATTCGTCTGGGTTTCTATCAGTAGCCAAACTAGGGCTACACAAATTGCAAATGCAAAATATTGCTAAATTATCGGTCATTTAAAGCGTCTTAAAACAGTACTCTGTGAAAAACTTGAGTCGGCAAAGCGAAAGTAAGACAAATTAAAAGAATTTTGTTTAGGAATTCTAGCAAATTCCCAAGTGTAAAATTTTCCCTGGAAAGTTCAGCCACAGAAAATTCCCTCCTCATGGAAAATTTTCAGCGTGGGAAATCCCCCCGAATCAGAAAATACCCCCCCCCCCCCCGCGAAAAATCTCTGTATACTTTCCAATAACAAATAAAATACGTAAACTATGGGCAAATTTCACAACTTGCAGCCCTTCCCCCAGGAGCTGTGGGGTCATGTTATCCCCAAAGGCATAATTGTTGGACTTTTCAATTATGTTGAACAAAACAGCTATTTCAAAATTTTGATCTGACAACTTCGGAGAAAAATGGACGTGGAAAGGGGGCTAGTTGCCCTTCCATATTTTTGGTCCCTTTGAAAGGGCACTATAACTTTCAATTTTGGTTAGAATAGGCCCTCTCTCAATATTCTAGGACCATTCGTTCGATAGGATCACCCCTAGAAAAACAAAAACAAAAAACAAATGAACATTCATCCGCGATCTTTGTTCTGACAAAAGATATAACATTCCACATTTTTGGAAACAGGAGCTTGACACCTCTCACACTGTGAAGCTCTCTGATACTCTGAATCTGATGATGCAATTTACACTAAGATCCTTTGACAAATATTCTCAGGCTCGTAGCTTTTGATGGGTAACAGTAAACTTGAAGAATGTTATATATTTAAATTCCGCCCAAAAAGTCAATTCTTTTGATATATCTATTAATATTAAAATTCCATATTTTAGAAATTTCGGTTACTCTTGAGCCAAGTCGCTCCTTACACACAGTTCGTTACCTCGAACTATTTGATGAAAATTATAAATTCAAAATCAGATGCAGGTTTAATGCAACTCTTTGTTAGTATCCTGTCAAGGATGGTGGTCAGGTGGCTACTGCACCCACATTTTGGATTTTTTTTTTCAGAAAAATTTGTTTTATTGTCGTCCGATATGGTTTTTGATTCTTCATCTTAAAAAAGCATAGAAATAAAACCTTGATCAGATTTTAAGGAAGAAAAAAATTTCTTGACATAATGAAATTTCTTCTTCATAATGCTTTCTTCTTCTTTCTTCTTATTTTTTTTTCTTTTTTCTTCTGTGTTTAATATGAATATGCATCAGGATGTGTGAAAATGAAGTTTAAAATTTACTTAATAATTTAAGTTATTTTTTAAGTATGTTGAATTAGTTTGTGGTAACCGCCCAGCGCCAGTGCATTTATGTCTTCCCATGGGCGGTTAGCTATGGATCATGTTTAACCAGGTCGTTTTTGTAATAGGTTAATCTAAAAATCTAAAAAAAAAAATATAAAAATATAAAGAAAATAAATTTATTTTATAATTTAGAATGACATTTATGTTGATCAATACTTTGTCCTTTTAATGAAATTGCATTCAAAAGTATAAAAATCTATAGCTAAACAAAAATTTTAAAATGTCAGCGGACAATTCTTGAAGCCACCTGTTTAGTTTTCATGAAAGCTAAAATGACACTCTAAACTAAATGTGAGGGGGGGAAGGGAGCTGAAGGGGGGAGACACACTTCTCATAGTTTTATGATAGCTTATGTTTGTTTGAATTTTGACTTTACTATTTATTTTATAGGACTTACTATACACCCATTTAGCTCGTTTCAGGGGCTATCTTTACTTTTCTAAAAATCAACTGTTTACATAAGCACTTTTGAACTTGATTTCTGTTTGTCTCCAATTGACCTGATAATATTTATGTGCTATTTCTACGATTACTTGTTATCAGGGGCGAATCTACAACATTTCCTTTGAGGAGGGGGAGCAAGAGGAGTCTACTTTCGGACATTCAAGAAGCATGGGCTATATAATAATTTTTTCTCCAAATTAATGGGGGGAGGGAAATTTCCCCCTTTCCCTTGCCCCTCCCAAACGACGCCCCTGCTTGCTATGTTTTTATCTGCATTCTTGTTTCTTACAGACGAACCTATTTCATTAGAATTTCGATTTTATATGAAATTGAGACCAAATTATCATGTCACCCCTTGGGCATTTTTTTCAACCGTTACGATTAAGATTATTACTTTGAATTTGTGCTGTGGAGTGTCAGATTGCCCTCCAACATTTGGTCCTTAAAAGAGGACATTAGGACCCATAATTATTAATCAAATGACCACTTTCCCAGTATTCTACGACCAGCTGCTCTATATGATATTTCCAGAAAAAAAACAGGGAGTAAAATAGATCTACCAGCACTATCGCATTGCCTATATGTTTTTATAAACATAAACGCCGGGATTAAGCACTTTCAAAAGAATTTTTCTTTTCTCGTTGTACGAGAGTTACATTCAGCAGTTGCGTTAAGTCATAATATAACTTTGCTATTTTAAAGCTCTCTTCATCATATATTATTCATCACAATTTTGTTTTCTTTTTTCAAGTGACTTCTTCCATAGCTAAATTGCAACCCTCATAGATTTCAGAAACATGTATAAAATCTTTATAGGATTAAAAATAACAGTACCTAAGGCCAAGAGTGAAAATTATAATATTGATTTTGTCCAGACTGAAAGGCTTATTCAATCGACAGAAAAAAAGAGCTATTCATTTTTTCCAATTACCTTGAGCATAATTGGAAGAGCTTTATTGCCTCTTTCAATTCTTGTTTCAGAATACAACTAGGCTGATGCTTAAACAAGGATGTAATATCAGTTTATTCTCTAAAGGCTCAAATTAGAATTCCAAGTTTCCAGAAATTGGAAAGATTGAAGACCTCCAATTACATCATTTTAACCAGAGCAGCAACGCCCAACTAGGCCATGGAAAATTAATTTAGAAAGTCAATGGAACTTACTGGAAAAGCAACAGCGCTCCGATCTGAAGGCATAGAGAAGGCAAAGTGTAACCAAAATCAGGAGCATTAAGCAAGCAACGATCACACCTACTACTGCTGCCAATGACACAGACTCTGTAAAATAAACAAAATAGTATATACAAAAGGTATTTTCAAACATTGACGAGATATGTAAACTGAAAGGGAGTACTTTCGTTGGGATTACCATCTATACTGAATAGGGTTCGAGCGTCAGCGAAGCAACTAAAAAGAAATCTAAATATTATGCAGCAGAAACCAAACAAAAAGTGGCCTGAAACTGGTATTTTCAACTAATCCTTTCAAATTATTGGCAGTCAAATAGATCTCGTAAAATTTCCTGTCAAAATAGCGTGCCTTCTGACTCCTGTTATTACATCCTGAAAAACTAAACATCTAGCCTACATCTCTCTGAGTCAAATACATTTGCAGAATATCTAGTCTGTATTTAACTGCATCTATATATATATATATATATATATATATATATATATATATATATATATATATATATATATATATATATATATATATATATATATATATATATATATATATATATATATATATATATATATATATATATATATATATATATATATATATATATATATATATATATATATATATATATATATATATATATACATATTAATGTGGAGAGAAACTAACGTATTTACAACATCAATAGACAATGGGTTATTCTTGAACACGGGTCGTCATTTATAATCGAATCATATTCTATGAATGGAATCCCAGGTTTTTAAGTCCTGACAAAATTATAAATTTAAAGCGTTAAAGTAAAATAATTTAAATGTGATACATCTCTAAGGCTAATTAAACTTCAGACCAAATGTTTCGTTAAATTGAACTTCCGTTTAGAGAGATATGGCTTGATATAACCATTGCTCATTTCATTATAGTGTTTAGTTCCCCTCTTAAGTCATAATCTTTTCCAACATTTCTTCTAGGTTCATCGTATGATTTTTATCGGAACCTTTGTTCCAATAAAGTCGCTTTGCTCATTGCTGTAAATACTTCTTAAGTAAGCAACAATTGATAATTATGTATAATTAAATCATGCATCCAATTCATTAGGACACGTATACATTGCTTTTTTTCTCTCACAGCTATCATTCACTGTTTTCTCCCAACTGACAATCTCGTATCTACACCTTACGCGAAATAACCACATCTGTGATCTTATCAATTAAAGTTGCATAACAATAAAATGGGGGGATGTTCTGAAAATGTTTCAAAGAGCCCCCAAGGGAAAATATCTATACCAACGGCATTGATACGAGTGCACTGGGAATTACCAACATTCCTCCGCCCCCCCCCCTAGAAGAAAAATAATATAATAATAAAAAAAAATAAAATAATATAGGAGAGAATAATCTCTCCTTATCTGTTCAGGAGGAATCATTAATATTACTTAAAACTGTAAACTTAATAATTTTAAACACACAATTGCTTTATTTAAATGGCAAGTGTCCCTAACACCCAGCCAATTATCAGTCTGGAAACAATCATTTGATATTATGCAACGAGAAATAATTTCTCCGTAGCATTTTTACAATCAGTATCAGTTGGTTTTCAGATGCTCACAAGAAAGTATGTTTTTTTTAATGAAACCTGAAGCCAAGCGAGTATACCCCACTATATAGATTGTGTAAAGCCAACATATTGCATTAAAAGATGACAGATTTTGTAGGTAGTTTAGTAAGTTTACCCAGTTTTGCCCCAAAACTGAGGGATCAAATCGCCCCTTTGAGGGATTGTGTTTTTTAGGAAGGGGTAAAGGTTATAGGACTTAGAATTTTGTGTTCGAGGAAAGTGGGTAATTTTTTCCTCTGTTCTTTGCTACGCTTAGCTGTTTCTGCTTTACTATGCCTCTATCCAACAGGCTCTTGGGCTATTATTATTTAATTTTCTAATTATTTAATTGAACACTAGACCATCTAGAAAAAACGTACCTTGAGTTAAAAAGAAATACAGAAAAGGAAAAAAACATTTTAAACAGAAAAAAGAAAATTGAATTGACATGTATTTATTAATATTTGAGCAATTTATGGTTAACCTAAGGATGTTTTAATCTATTAATTAAAAAAAAAATTCCACAAAATAAGTTTTTCAAAAAAAAGTAAAGAACTCCATTAAACAAAAAATGAGAAAAAATGAAATCAAATAATCTACCAAGCTCGAAACTACCACAAATCAGCATCGATAAATAAATGAAACCCAAAACGAACAGAAATTACAATAAATAACCGAGTCAAACTCAAAACGAGCAGAAATTAACGTAATTTGGGCGCAAAACCCCTATGCCTTCCCAAGGCCAGAACAAAATTTGCACTTTACTGAAAAAAGTATAAATTTTTTTACTTTTATAACTTTAATAAATCAAATAATTTTAACATTTTGATTACTAAATATCAGTATATGTATATTAAACTGACAATGCACATTCATTTGTATTTTTTCAGTAAAGTGCAAATTTTGTTCTGGCCTTGGGAAGCCATAGGGGTTTTACGCCCAACTTATGTTAATTTCTGCTCGTTTTGAGTTTGACTCGGTTATTTATTATAATTTCTGTTCGTTTTGGGTTTGGGCCGTCCAACCACTTTCGACTATTAAAAAGGGCATCAGCCCTTTCTATTTTCAGTCGAATGAGCCACTTTCGAACTTCCCACGACAACTCCTTCGATGCGAAGTGCCCTGGTCTAAACAACAACAACAAAAAATATTACTAATCACTTTCGACTATTAAAAAGGGCACTAGCCCTTTGAATTGCAAATCGAATGAGCCCTTTTCTGAAGTTTCTACGACAACGCCTTCTATAAAACTTTTTATGCCCCCACGGAATAACTTAAAACCCTTGCCCTTAGGGCTGTGGCGGAGTATCCTCCTCAAAAACATATTTTATATCTGGAAATCAACTACACTGGACAAAATGACTATCTCAACATTTTTATTGGATGTGTTTGGGGGAATGATGGGCGGGGGGGGGGGGCTAGTTGCCCTCCAATCACATTCGACTATTAAAAAGGGCACTAGCCCTTTGAATTTCCAATCGAATGAGCTGTTTTTGAAGTTTCTACAACAAGGCCTTCTATAAAAACCTTATATGCCTCCTGGGTATAACTTCAAACCCTTGCCGTGAGGGTTGTGTGGGAGGGTCCTCCTCAAAAATATATTTTCTATCTGGAAATCAACTAAGCTGAATAAAATGGCTATGTCAAAATTTTGATTGGAGGTGTTTGGGGGAAGGATGGATGTGGGGGGGGGGGGGGGCTACTTGCCCTGCAATCACTTGACAATTAAAAAGGTCACCAGCCCTTTGAATTTCCAATCGAATTAGCCTTTTTTGAAGTTTCTACGACAACGCCTTCTATAAAAACCTTATATACCCCCAGGGCATAACTTAAAACCCTTTCCCTGAGGGTTTTGGTGGAGTGTCCTTCTCAAAAACATATTTTGTATCTGGAAATCAACTAGCCTACGCTAAACAAAATGGCTATCTCATAAATTTTGATTTGATGTGTTTGGGTGAATGACAGACGTGAGAGGGGCTAGTTGCCCTCCAATCACTTTCGACTATTAAAAAGGGCACTAGCTCTTTGAATTTCCAATCATATGAGCCCCTTTTGAAGTTTCTATGACAACGACTTCTATAAAAACTTTATATACCCCAGGACATAACTTAAAACCCTTGCCCTGAGGGTTGTTGGGGAGTGTCCTCCTCAAAAAAATATTTTATATCTGGAAATCAACTACGCTCAACAAAATGGCTATCTCAAAATTTTGATTGGATGTGTTTGGGGGAATTATGGGAGTGGGGGAGGGGCTATTTGCCCTCCAACCACTTTTGAATATTAAGAAGGGCACTAGCCCTTTGAATTTCCAATCGAATGAGCCTGTTTTTAAGTTTCTACGACAACACCTTCTTATAAAAACCTTATAAGCCCCCAGGGTATAACTTAAAACCCTTGCCCTGATAGTTGTGGGGGAGTGTACTCCTAAAAACCATAGTTTCAATCTAGAAATCAACTAGCCTACGCTGAACAAAATGGCTATCTCAAAATTCTGATTGGATGTGTTTGGGGGAATGATGAGCGTGGGGGGGGCGCCTAGTTGCCCTCCAATCACTTTCAACTATTAAAAAGGGCACGAGCCTTTTGAATTTCCAATCGAATGAGGCTTTTTTGAAGTTTCTACGACAACGCCTTCTATAAAAAGCTTATATGCCCCCAGGGTTAAACTTAAAACCCTTACCCTGAGGGTTGTGGGGGAGTGTCCTCTTCAAATACACATTTTCTATGTGGAAATCAACTACGCTGAACAAAATGGCTATCTCACAATTTTGATTGGATGTTTTTGGGTTAATGATGGGCGTGGGGGGGGTCTAGTTGCCCTCCAATCACTTTCGACTATTAAAAAGGGCACTAGCCCTTTGAATTTCTAATCGAATGAGCCTGTTTTGAAGTCTCTACGACAACGCCTTCTATAAAAACCTTATATGCCCCCAGGGCTTAACTTAAAATCCTTGCCTTGAGGGTTGTGGGGGAGTGTCCTCCTCAAATACACATTTTCTATCGGGAAATCAACTACGCTGAACAAAATGGCTATCTCAAAATTTTGATTGGATGTGTTTGGGGGAATGATGGGCGTGAGGGGGGGGGGCTAGTTGCCCCCCAATCACTTTCGGCTATGAAAAAGGGCACTAGACCTTTATATTTCCAATCGAATGAGCCTGTTTTGAAGATTCTACGACAACGCCTTCTATAAAAACCTTATATGCCCCCAGGGCATAACTTAAAACCCTTGCCCTGAGGGTTGTGGGGGAGTCTCCTCCTCAAAAACACATTTTCTATCTTGAAATCAACTACGCTGAGCAAAATCAATATCTCAAAATTTTGATTGGATGTGTTTGGGGGAATGATGGGCGTGGGGGGGGGGGTAGTTGCCCTCCAATCACATTCGAATATTAAAAAGGTCACTAGCCCTTTTAATTTCCAATCGATTGAGCCTCTTTTCAAGTGTCTACGAAAAAGCTTTCAATAAAGACCTTATATGACCCCAGGGCATAACTTACAACCCTTGCCCTGAGGGTTTTGGGGGAGTGTCCTCCTCAAAAACATATTTTCTATTTGGAAATCAATTACACTGAACAAAATGACTATCTAAAAATTTTGATTGGATGTGTTTGGGGGAATGATGGGCGTGGGGGGGGCTAGGTGCCCTCCAATTACTTTTGACAATTAAAAAGGACACTAGCTTTTTGAATTTTCAATCAAACTAGCCTTTTTTGAAGTTTCTACGACAACACCTTCTATAAAAACCTTATATACCCCCAGGACATAACTTAACACCCTGAGGGTTGTGGGGGAGTGTCATCCTCAAAAACACATTTTCTATCTGGAAATCAACTACGCTGAACAAAATGGCTTTCTCAGAATTTTGATTGGATGTGTTGGGGGGAATGATGGACGTGAGGGGGGGTCTAGTTGCCCTCCAATCAGTTTTGAATGTTAAAAAGGGCACTAGAACTCTCGATTTCCAATCGAGTGAACTCCTTTTGAAGTGTCTACGACGACCCCTTCTATACGAAGTTCACTGCTTTAAAGAAAAAAAATTATTAAACTACAGTGTGCCAACATTAATCTTATATGCCTCTAGGACATAACTTGAAACCCTTGCCCCGAGAGCTTTGAGGGAGTTTCGTCCTCAAAAAGATATTTTTTGTCTCGAAATCAGCTACGCTGAACAAAATAACTATCTCAAAATTTTGATTGGATGTGTTTGGGGGAATGATGGGCGTGGGGGGGGGGGGCTAGTTTCCCACCAATCAAATTCGACTATTAAAAATGGCACTATCCCTTTAAATTTCCAATCGATTGAGCCTCTTTTGAAGTTTCTACAATAACGCCTTCAATAAAACCTTATATGCCCCCAGGGCATAATTTAAAACCCTTGCCCTGAGGGTTTTGGGGGAGTGGCCTCCTCAAAAACATATTTTCTATTTGGAAATCAAGTACACTGAACAAAATGACTATCTAAAAATTTTGCTTGGATGTGTTTGGGGGAATGATTGGCGTGAGGGAGGGGGGGGGGGGGCTAGTTGCCCTCCAATCACTTTCGACTATTAAAAAGGGCACTAGAACTCTCGATTTCCAATCGAATGAACCCCTTCTATATGAAGTGCCCTGCTTTAAAGAAAAAAAATAAAATAAACTGTACATTGTGTCAACATTGATCTTATACGCCCTCAGGGCATAACTTAAAACCCTTGCCCCGAGGGTTGTGAGGGAGTGTCCTCCTCAAAAAGATATTTTCTATGTTAAATTCTACAACGCTGAACAAAATGGCTATCTCACAATTTGTATTGGATATAGTTTGGGAAATGATGGGCGTGGGGGGGGGGGGGGCTTGTTGCACTCCAAAACCTTTCGCCGAATGAAAACGGCACTATCCCTTTAAATTTCTAATCGATTGAGCCTCTTTTGAAGTTTCTACAATAACGCCTTCAATAAAACCTTATATGCCCCCAGGGCATAATTTAAAACCCTTGCCCTGAGGGTTTTGGGGGAGTGTCCTCCTCAAAAACATATTTTCTATTTGGAAATCAATTACACTGAACAAAATGACTATCTCAAAATTTTGATTGGATGTGTTTGGGGGAATGATGGGCGTGGGGGGGGGGGCTAGGTGCCCCCCCCCCACGCCCCCCACGCAAATTTTGATTGGTTGTGTTTGAGTAATTGTGGGGCGTGGGAGGGGAGGGATTGTTGCCCTCCAATCACTTTCGACTATTAAAAAGGGCACTAGCCACTCCTTCGATACGAAGTGCCCGGGTATGGAGAAAAAAAAAGTTCAATCAGTACTGTACCTGTGACATGCAATGTCAGCGTAGACAAATCCGATCCCTTTTCGTTTTCGACCGTCAGAGAAAAAAATCGAGAATCTGTTTGTTCCGTCCTCTGAATTCGCAGCCGTGCTTCATAGCAATTGGCCCGCTTTGCCTGCAAAAATATAGTTTTCTGTTTGACGGTAAGATTCATTAGTCTTGTCATTAAGCAAACTTTTCAGTAAAGACTTGTTTCTTGACAAAGTTTATCTCGTCCTCTTGAACACGGACAAATTCTGCCTTCAAAGCTGATTGCAAAACTATTTTGAAATAGAAAACCGTCAAAGAACAAATCGTCTAATGATAGCTTACAAGATTATATAAGTGACAGGGATTTCTCTAGGACTTCAGAGCATCGAAAAAAAAATTATTCTCCTTTCTTCCTAAGGAATGACGCCGTATCCAGGGGGAGGGGTTAGGGTGTTTGTTCACACCCACCTGAAACGACAGTCTGACTCGTAAAAATGTAACAAAAATGAATAAAACAATTTTTTAATGCGATTTTAAAAGTTTTTCTGTAGACCCCGCTTGGAACCCCCCCCCCCCCCCCAACAAAAATCCTGGCTATATCTTTACACACAAGTGGTACCTCAAAGTTAGTAGTTTTTGTATTACTCTCATATGAAAATGATGCCAAATTTAATTGAATGTAATTTGACAACCAAGGAGTGAAAGTGTTGCTGACCAACTTCATTTGTGGGAGGAAAAAAAGATGCCGGTAGAGAAATGTGACTGATCTTCTATTTCTAGAGGTTTACCAAGATGAGTATTACTGACTGGTAACTAGAGCAAATAGATATATCACCTCTGTCAGGTCTAAAGGTTGTATTCGACATTTTCACACTCCCTGACTCAATTCCCAAAAACTATTTGCTTGGCTCGTCTCAAAAGGGGGATCAGTAGGTTAATCTAGAGCAGGGGGATCAAAGTTTGACTGAAGATTCATCAACAAAAATTCTAACTCCGAATTAATATAAATTAAACCATGAAGTAAATTTGCATACCATCAGTTAAAAGCTAATTTGTGTCGGTGTCTAATTAAATAAAGAGTATCATAATGTTAATTGTTAGCTTTTGAATTACACTTTTTAACTTAATTAAATTCGAATACAATGCAGCGGCGAGAACCATCTGCTGTAGGTGGTTCATTAAAATACCATTTGAATTATGACCTTTTGGTTTTTGGTCACATAATTTTGTAATGATTTAAAAGATCATATGCAGGCAAAACTTTTAACCTTTTATTTGCTACATACAACTTGCAATTAAAAAACAACTTAAGTATTTAAAATTATGATTCGTTTATTAGATTCGAGTCTTTAATATTAAGAATTGATGACAGCAAAATAATTTAACTGTCAAAGGAGAAAACAAACTGACAATGAACTGATACTGAAGAACAAGAAGAGAAAACAAAATAAGGATCTTAAAAAAAATAACCGGCTTTAAGTAATATAAAATATCAAACGAGTACCAACAGCGGGGAGAAAAGCTATCAAAAATATTAATCAAATTAGTGTTAACCTTCTTGAATCCAAACGACAAACGAAAAATCCCAATTAATTTAGAGGTCCAGTTTATTCATCCTGTTACAAAACATGCTTATGCTACAAAATAATAAGTTTTTTATTAAAAAAATAGTACACAAAAACTAAAATAAGGCTAGTCATAAAAAGGTCATGATTAAGATAGGAGGGAAAGTTTTAAAAGGGAAGAGTAATCAGATTGCTAAAAATGAGGACATCTATGTAACCATTGACAAAAATAGTATTTAGAAATTGATTAAATTTCATCTATAGGTCTTTGTATAGGGAAAATTGTTGAACTTATTAAGCATTAGGGCAAAGAGCAGGGATAAGGGTTTGGCACTGCTTTTTGTATATATATATATATATATATATATATATATATATATATATATATATATATATATATATATATATATATATATATATATATATATATACCTCTATGCCTAAGAAAACGAAGGGTCAGTTCACCTTGATTATGGCTTCTGCAACATAACGGCCCTGAAGGCCCGCTCCAGCTTCAAGAGTTATATGGCCCCATTGCCAGGTTATTTTACTTGGCTTGGGATCGGAACAGAAAGCCAAACGCAAAATTGCATCTTCACCTTTGGTAACAGTAACATGCTGGTCAGTGAATGGAACAAACTGTGGAGGCCCTGAAAAAACAATAACCTCAATAAATTTATCATTATTCACATATAGACGTATTATAACAACAATTAGTGGCATAGCCCCGAAAAATCTAGATTGTCGCAGTTTTTCCGTGATTCCCTATAGTTTTCTCCCCTTTTGATTTTTTTATTCCACCTTCCCCTCCCCCAAACAAAAATCACAAATATTTATCTGGTTCAAGGAGCCCTTGGCCGTTCTGAAGTTTCAGACATTGACTTCCCGATCAGTTAGTTCTTTTTCTTTTGTAATTTATTAAATGGTTTATAATGGTGTTTTGGGGGTGAAACAACACGACCCCTTCTCCTTCCCAATGAAAAAAACAATGCTAAAAAATTAGATCATTCCGAAAAAGTATAGCTCTTAAAACATTTTTTAACCTTTTGATCGCTTTCGAAAATGGGAAATATAATATTTTAGCAGAAATGCTTTCAACGATCAAATCATTTATTAAAGCTTGAAATTCTAAGTTAAAATAGTCAATTTATCATCAAAGTGAAAGAAAGATGAAAGAGAATAGAAGTTTTAACATTTGCCTATATCATAACTGGCAGCAGCAATAATAGCATTTCATTTCATTCACTATATTCTATGTCACTTCCATTCTTGCCATGGAAATAAATTACACCTTCAGAGACAGCTTTTTAGGGACCCGGAATTTAGGATGTCCCACTGGGAACCAGTAATTGGATGGCTATCCAAAAGCTTCAAAGAATATTTTTTTAGTCTGTTTGCACCTTGTAAACCATACGCATGGATTTTGAAATAGATTTATAGTTTTTTTTAACTCTAACCACGCTATGTGACCTTTTAATTGAAAATGTAAAAATAAATAATTTCTCCGAACTAAGTGACTTGATTGGTTTCTTCATACTCTGTTGGGAATGGCAAAGTACTCAAGTCCATATTAATCTTAAATAGAAAGCTTTTATTCTAATGTATTTTAATCTAATGTATGAATTTGCAGCTGTCCTCTAATTATGGTTGTAAAAAATAAGCGTTTCCATATTTCCCCCCTTCCACCCGGCCTTAAATCGGAATCCTAGATTAGGTTTAACTATGATTCGGCCTTACATAATAATTATTTTCACTTAAATTATGCACAGCTTGGTTCTTGTGCTGAAATCCATGGATTAGAGCTTGTTCGAGGCAATAAAGGACAAAATAACAGCAGAAAAACGGTATATAGAATCAAGAGTTCCACTTCAGTTCCAATTCTTTCCTTTTAATACAATTCATTTTGCAATAATAACATGATTCTGGTAGCAAGCTTTATAATTATTCACACTGAATATAGAAAAAGAAAATTCATGGACAACTCTGATGCCTGAAGAGTAAATAAAAGAGAAGAAAAAATTCTTTCTTTCCCTACAGTATTAGATTTTTTCCTCCAAAGGAGTGTCACTCTTCCAACCACATTGTAAACCCAATTCAATAGTATATTGGCACGTCTTTGAAAAACTAATAAATCTTAGTGAATAGGTCCCTTGGGTACAGGGAATTTCTTAAGGTTGGTGCACAAAACTTGGAAAATTAATCTTAAGCTTAGCGACCAGAAAATATGTAATCTGTAAGGAATTCCATTTACAGACAATTGCTTCAAAGAAATTTATGTGTAAATAAAATCCATTTCTGAAGTAGAAAGGAAAGATCAAAATGATCAAATAGTTTCTGTGATTGCTGTCAGTAGAGTTTTGAGTCTTCTCTTAAGGAATTTGCTTCTTTGTTACATATTTTACGTCTACAATTCCATCCTTCTGAAAATAAAAGCGATCTAGGAAACTTCATTCGCATGAATTTGTTTCATGTCATATTAATTTTGACACCCATTTGATGAGTTGCTTTTGTTTAAGTTGGTGTATTTTCTCATGGTTTCGCACATTAAATGAATTAAATAACCTTGTTTTGCTTTTAGTGCCTTGAATTGTGTTGCTAGAAATAAGAATAGTATGTCAGCAGTTCTGGCAGCGCGGGGGATGCCTTTTGGGCCGCGTCTTATCCTGAACTCTTGAGATTTTTATTATCCTATTAGCATTAATTATTTTAAAAGCAATTGCAGCTCCTCTGAAAGAGCTTTAAGATTGCCCCCGGGATTACTTCTCCGGGAAATCTATTCCACGTGTCAACTGATCAATGGGTAAAGGTTTTTATTTTTTAAAAAGACTGGCTACAAGTGTCGTAATGAAGGCAATGAGTGTTGGTGAGATTAGGACTAGTTGTTCTTATTGCTCAAAAATTAAGGTTAATGTAATAATCTTGCTCAGTACATTTGTTATATGTCATACGTCTACGGCTCTAGGAAAAACTAATTAATGGAAAACTTGTTTTTATATATATATATATATATATATATATATATATATATATATATATATATATATATATATATATATATATATATATATATATATATATATATATATATATATACATATTTGAAAGTGAAGAAAAAAGACACTTGCGGTTAGAAGACAAGTGACAGCGAGAATCAGAGCGTGTCAAAAAAGAAAGTGAAGAACAAAGAATTGCGCGCTTAGAAGACATGTGACAACCGAAGGAGTGTCAGAACGAATTAAAAATTAAAGTAAAGAAGAAACAATTGCGCGGTTAGCTGACAAGTGACATCGAGAATCATAACAAGTCAAAGAGGAAACTGAAGAAGAAAGAAATATAAGGCTAGAAGAACAACGCCGTATCACCGAGTTACTCGTGATAATCGTCACGTCACGACATATAATGCTTATATCCTCAAAAAATTTCAATGTTACATCAATGTCGAATATGTTGGCAGTATAGGTCTGGTAAAGTATTTATATAAATATATATACAAAGGAGATGATTGGGCTTCAATAACGATTATTAAAAATCAACGGTGTTTGGTTTACAATGAAGCCGACAACTATGCGGAAGGACGCTGCATTACATCAACTGAAGTATGCTAGCGACTGTTTAGTTACGATATACTAAAAAGGATGCATGTCGTTCAACATTTAAGTAGTCGTTCACCTGGACAATACCGAATGTTAGATATCAGCCAAGCCTAGAAGATTCGGTAAATATTGGAACACAAGGTTCCATACTGGAAAGCGTATTCTTGACACAGCAAGGCGTTGAAACAAATGAAAAACCAGCAATTTCTGTGTTATTGGGAATAGCCAGAATACATTTAATTTGGATGGAAAAACGAGTACACGGGAACCACGAATCCGTCAGTTGCGTGTCAGTTGGTCGAATTCACAACGTAAATTTTTATAGCTCATCCAGAGTGATTCTATTTCCGAGTACTTCGCTATCTTGTGAAGAATACAACAAGTTTTGAAGATCTCAAAACTGTTAATAACATTCTTTATGCCACCTACAGACAAGCATGCCTAACTCATGGCCTTGAATTCGACGACAAATAGTGGTTTGATGCCGTAAAAGCATACTCTTGGCACAGATTCTCGTTTTCGGAATCCAAAGATTCTCGGATCCAAAAGGTCTTTGGGAAAGATTCAAAAATCAGTTACAAGGGCTTTTATTCGGCAAGCAATACGGATTAATATATTTGAAAACACTACAATTGAACGTGATTATCGTATTATCGCATCTAAATTAAGTACGATGGCAATAGAAGGTCAAAACTTTAGTTTTTAGGTGTGGAACGATATAGAATGGACAACACTAAGACCTATAAAAGTGACCAAAACCTGGATTTTCTAGATTCTAGTGAGTCAGCTGCTGCTGAAGATAGTATGTATGGGCTTCTGCAAGGAAAACAGATTGAAGCTGGTGATAGTATTTTACAAAATTCGTAAAGTAAAACGTATGGATTATACAGGAATATAATCGACTTTATTGCCATTTGGACTAACAATACATAAGACCTTCTGCTTGAAAGTTCTCCTTTCCTCAGATTCAATTTCCAGCATAAGACCTGGTTCAAACAAAGCTTTATAATTGGCTCAAGTGGAAGTTTTCCCACTTGACGAAATCCAATGCTACCCAAGAATGGCTTGCAAAATATGAATCAATTGTTGCAGTCCATTGCAAATCCAAACTTGCCATTTGGAGGGAAAATTTTAGTTCCTGGAGGTAACTTTCGACAGGATTCACTAGTTCAATTCCGAAGCAAACACAGTGAAATACTTCAATAGTCAATAAAAAAAAAGTCTCATTTGGAAGTATTTCAAGCATATTTTCTTAGAAAAGAAATATGGGGTCCATCTTGAACAAGAAGATTTTGCAAAGTCCATCCTCGACCCGGGAAATGGAAATCTTCCCAAAAATGACTTCAATGAAATTGAACTACCTGATGATATATTTTCCATTGGTAATTTATTTGAGGTAATTGAAGAATGTCTGTCAAGTTAAAAATTCAATTTAATGAAGGATCGCATTATTTAAGCTTCGCTCAACAAAGAAGTTAGTAAAATAAATGAGAAAATTATGGGCCGCCTTCCAGGAAAATACAAATCTTATAAAAGTTATAATTCTGTAAAAGGGAAAGGAGGAACTGACCAAAGGTCAACTTGGATGTACTTTTACTTTATCTATTGTAAAAAGTTTCTGAAATAAAAAGCATGCGAGACGGGCTAATATTTTTTAACTGAAAGAAAAATCACCACTGTTTATGTTCTTTTTAATAAAAACTATTTATTTTAAAGAATATTTTGAAAAGTGCGTGATATGCTGAATTTCAGGAAACCTATAGTTCAAGTTAGTGTCAGATAAAAGAATTAACTATAATGAAGCTATATTTGACGCAAGTTCTAGGAGGCAAAATGGAATACAAGAATGCAGGAATACTTTAAAACGAATACAAAATGGATACTGGGATATCTCAGGCATAATTTGGATTTATTAAAATTTGCTCCATAAGCATGGTATTTGAATTTGTTAGGCCTCTGACAAAGACTGAGCTTTAGTTTTGGACTTAACATCAAGAAATTAACTTTTATTTATGTATATCTTTTTTTCCTATAGGCCAAGGATGTCCCACCTTTTTAGTCTGTGGGAGATCAAACGTTCCTAAAATAAAGCTTAATAAACTGAAACTTATCATATTGCAGTCCTAAGAAAAACTATGAGCTCCTATATATATATATATATATATATATATATATATATATATAATAAAAAAACAAAAACAAAAAGCCATTATTTGAACCAGAGCTCAGCCTAAATACACATTAAAGAGAAAAAACATGTTATTTTTAAATGAACATTAAAATTTAAGACGAGCAGAAATTTGTTGTCCCAATTCTTTAAAAACGACTGTTAAAGCACAAATGCCGCTAAATATGAAAAAGGAGTGATTTTAATTTAAATAAATTCGATTCGATCACTCCTTGGTCTAAGCAAACAAACAAATAAACACACATCTGTTGTCTTTCTCAGGAAAAATGCAAAATTCCGCGATTTGAAGATAATAGCTTGAAAACTTTGAAACACGGATTTCTGATATGCTAAATTTGATGGTATAATTTTCATCAAGATCATTCCCCCTCTTTTTGGAAGGTGGGTGCTGGGGATGTTTAATTGCTAAAGTACATAATAAGGTTTTGATTTACTAACTACTATACTTCGGAAAGGTTGACAGGAAATATTCAAAATTTAAGATTTCTTTAAACTATAAATAAAAAACCGAAAAAAATTATGAAGAGAAATTTTTAGAAATTTAATCCTTAATAGCAATACTAATAGAAGGGTACATTGTATCCGAAAGATTAGCGGCCTACAGAGACGTCAATGGCATACTTTCTTCCTTCTTTCTCCCTCGAGATTCATTTAAATATCCTACTGAATCTGGATAATAGAGAATTATACAAACTAGAAACATTTTTGAACTGACATTCTATTAGCTATGTCTCGTGTTTATATTTTCCAGGACAATGAGCTCGAAGTTAAGTTTCTTTTCATGCAGTTCCAGTAAGATCATAAAGAAAGTTTTTGAGTTCCTTCCAGACGCATTTAATTTCCAAAACCAAGATATGTCACAGACTTGTATACTAGAAAGTCAGTAGCTCTTAATAGTTGTGTTTTAATAGCTATGGAGTCCTTTGTACAAGACAAATAAGTCTTATGAAAAGAAAATGAAAAGCTGACAGAAAATTTATTATTCCTAAGATGGCTATGCAGTCAACGGAAGATCGGGAGATTGCAGTTATTTCGAAAATACATTTAGTTTTACCAAGAAGAAAAAAAAAATTATTTTAATAATCCACACTCTTTGCTTGACTTCTATTTTCTTCTGTCATATAAATAAAACAATAGTGCAAAAAAGAAAGTAAAAGGAAACAATATCCATGTTAGGCCAAATTGAAAAATTAGGTGATCATTTGCGTGGTCACAGCGATTATGTAACTTTTATCAATGTCGGAAGCACCCACGAAAAGTAATTTCTAGAAGAAAGTGTATTTGAGTTCTCAAAAAAGGGTAAACCCCCCCCCTCCTCATAAAAAGAGTGATTTGATCTAGGTAAATATCAAACTAATGGAATCTTCTACTTGTAAAACTCCAAGGTGTTTTTTATTACGCTCTACTCAAATAATGAAAAAAATTATGTTTTTACTATTGCATGGTTTCACTTCGTTTGTTTTTACCTATTCATAAGCTTATAAGGAACACAAATCAATCTTAAGAAGAAGAGGCTAACCCCTCTTCCTCAACCACTACTCTTTATACTACCACTATTAGCTTACTGCAGCACCTGGCTGGCTGAGACCAGTACAGCAGCGCACACTCTTCTATCACCCAATATATTCAAAGCTTCGCTCTTTACCCCTTACCATTAAGTTCCCATTTCCTTTGAATCCTTCCTTTCGACATCTGCTTTTCGTTTGGTTCATACGGGTGACCAAAAAGCACAGTCTTTGGTAATCAGTCATCCTTCATTTATAAATTTGTCTAGCCATCTTAACCTTTATTTCATTACAGCCCTAGAAAGTAAGACTGACCTACATTTTTCGTACAGCTTATTGTTTGATGCACATACAGCCTATTTAAGTAACCCAGACCCTCAAAAATTTTGAAAATCCGTTTGTTTCGCTAACTTTTTATCCGTGTCACTCAAACCATCTGCATAATCTAAGTCTATTAGAGTTTTAGCTTCCCGTTTTATACTATGATCTCCCATAGCCCTTGCTGTGTCTCTTAGGAAAAAGTCCATCAAACTAATCCATATTAACGGGGACAGGACACAACCCCGCTTAACTCCTGATCCCACACTGAACCAACTATTAACCTCACTTCCTACCTCTACTGCAGTAACCTTATGCTCGTACATACCACTAATCGCTTTAATGTGCTTATCAAGTAGACCATACAAGCATAGGACCTTCACTGAAGCTTTTCTATCAACTAAGCCACATTTTTCTTCATAATCTTTAAAACTGAAAATCAAAGGGGTCTAATAGTTCAGATACTTCTCGAAATTATTAGTTTACGAATGGAAATTTGGTAGACGCATCCTCTCCCTTTCCTAAAACCACCCATAAAACATTGTCCTTCCCTCATATACAGCGTCTCTTAGTCTTAAAAAGTTCCATCATGCTATGCAATTTGCTTCCCAAAGAAATCAAGCTACTGCCTGTGTAATTACCATAATCTGTTTTATCACATTTCTTATTAAGGTGTTTGATTAAAGTTTTATTAGAATAACTAGAAACATCTCCTTTTATAAAATTCATAATCATAATTTTCAGCAATGTATCTCTAACTTTGTAGCGACCATATTAAAAAAAAACTCATTTACAGGCAATCAGTACCTGAGGCCTTATCATTTTTCAATCCCTTTAGCCTCTAGCTCCTCCTTGCAAAAAAACTTCCTTCACCTTCGAACTGTCAAAAACTTTTTAGTCTTTTCTATATCATTTCCTTAAGCTTTATGACGGTTTAAAACATTCTCAAAATGCTCTGGCCATCTCTATTTAACCCTTTCCTTTCTGCTAAGAGGAACTCCATTATTGTTATGCCAACTGGCTGCCTCTTACATATCCTTGGCAGTTCAATCCATAGCCTTCCTTTCACATCTCCTTAATTCCCGCCTTTATGGATTCTCTATTTTCTGTATATTCTCTTTAATCTCGTACGAAATATCACTCAGAAACTTCTTGTACAAAAACCTTCTCTCTGCTTGCAAGTTTAAAGCGTTTCCTTTAATAGTCCTAGCTGCATTCAGAACTTCCCTCCCTAAGACATCTTTTACTACTTCAGACTATTTTCCTAGAATAAAAAATCAAAAAAAAAATCAGAAGAATCACCCATTAGTTAAGATCCAGTGCAATATTGTGTCGTTTACTAGGCTTTAATTTCCTCGAGGGGGGACACTTATCAAGATCACACTGCAGGGTTGTTTGCTGTAACGGTTCTGCTTACGTAAACTCGTCAAAGATCCACCCTGAAACCATTATGAGCCCATCTAAGCAGGGTTTATCTTCAGGGTACAGAGAAGGAGGAAGGATCTTATGACAGAGTGGAATCCCCAAACAATCTTACAATTTCAGGACGACTAAAGCCTTTTATACCCAGCCTTTTCTCAACAGTGCATATATCTAAACACTTATAACCATACGACTTATATAGTCTGATGATAGTTTCCAGTATAAGTATTTACCTACTGTTTTTCAAAAGATTTGAAATACATATTCTACCGTTTCCAGGTATACTGAAAATCTACTTTTCGAAGAAAACCAGCTAAAATGAGTAGTCTACTAGAGTTCTTGAAATGAGGTGATAAACAGTACGCGTTCGAGAATCCGAATTATTCACTTTTAAAGTGCGTAAAGAGGAGGAGAGTTGACGAAAGAGGGGGGGGGGGGCGAGCTTCCTCGTACTTAGGATAATTTTCTTATTTAATTTATAGCTTTACTTTTCTGCTTTCTAGTGAAAATACAAAGCTTTTCCATTTAAATTACCCATGATTAACCTCTGTTACAGGTACAAAAGGAAAAGAAGTTTGTTTCTAATGGAAAAAATAAAAATGAATTAGGGAGAGGAGGGGGTAAACACCAATATAAGTTTTTTAAGTCACAATTTTAAATATTCTTAATGGTTGAAGGAGGGGAGAGACGTCCAAAAAATTTAGCTCTAGTGGGATATCCCTCCGGCCCTTACACATTTGTCCAGGTAGACATACGAATCTAATATTTTATTTCTTGCCCAAAATATATCTGCAACAAGGGAGGACCTGCCATCCCCTTAATATCCACATTGTAAACTTAGTCCATATATTTTTTTTTTAATTGAGAAAAGCTGTATGGTTACCCTCCCCCTCTTTATTAATCAGAAGGACCCTTCACTAATAGTCAGGAAACTTAGGTCTAAGAATGCACTTTTTGAGCATTCAGGGGCCCCTTTGCCCCCAAAAGAGCTCAACCCAATGTTTAGGATAATGTTTAGCTAGTCCTTAACTGAAAGCATTTTAGAGTACAACTAATATAGCTAGTTGGTAATGGCAGGTGTTTTATTTACCGATTGCTGTTCAAAACGTTTGAACTGAAAATTTGATAGGCTAGATAATGCGAATAAACAAGCACTTCAATTCTTGAGGCATTGCGAAAAAGGAAAAAAACTGTCAGATCTCTATTGTATTAGAAAATTTTTCCTTGAAGCGTTGGGAAGAAAAAGCGAAACTGAGCGTAAAGATTGAGTGGCGGAACTTCAATATATGCTAATAAAATAGCTTTGCTGAACTACTCTTTGGTAATCCGCTGATATCCAATTTGAAAAAAGCTTACGTCATTTTCCCTACGCACTTTTATATTATTAAAAAAGTAAAAACCTCAAAACCATCTAATATCACAGTCACAGTAACCCAAATGCAATTGCTAAAAAAGAAAAAACCATTGAGTATTCAATTGACGAGGGCAAGAAAAAAGAACAGCCAAAAGTAGAAAAAACTTAAGGCCGAAGCTGTAGAAGCATTAGTAAATGCTAAAGCAGCAGGTGGGGCTTGAAGGGAACGCAATCTATGTTTTCTCAAGTTTGAGTTTTAATACCGCTTACTTTCATTTGGAATGAAAATTTACGGTTTTAATTGAATTTCAGAACCTTTTTAATATCATGTTTCGGGTTTTTCAGGGAGTTTGCTCAAAAACACAGTTTTGGTATCCATATGTCTTATTGGAATAACTATTTTGATTTTCAAACTCACATCATATTTTGTCATGTTGGGAACCCGGGCAACAAAGGCAAGGAGCCAGCCTTGTAACTCTCCAGTCCCTTTAAACTTATAAAAAAACAGCAAAACTCGGAATTTCTGTTTGAAATGGACATTTTTTTTACTCGAGGAGTCCTCATAAAGCAGTTTTGTCGGGATACCGGGAGAAGGAGGGAAAAGAGCGCTTTAAATGCAGCGCTAAATCTGTTCATAATGTTCAAGTCGTAAGGTTAATGTAAGCTTATCTTTCACCTAAAGTTTATGAATTAGCCCTTGGGTCAAGAATAGTTAATTGAATAATGTATTCTCTTGCACAAAAAGGGTAAGACTCTTGATTTACAAACTTGTCTCAGATAAAATTGCTGTGTGATCGAAATTCCAAAAAGTCATAACATTCTCCCCTTTCAATGCAATCCGCTAACAAATATTTTGCTTGAAATATATTTATTTGCATTGGGAGGGTTTTTTCCCCTCGAAATGTCGTTTAAAAAACTTAAAATATTTGTAAGATCCTGATTTCAAAGATGTATAACAAGTATTCGGCCCTTGCACCCAGGACTGCACGGTTTACTCTGTTTTCGGAGGCAAATTTTCATATCTTGATCTGTTCAATAAAAACAGCTACCTTAAATTTTTAGGCGACGCCATCTTGGGCCATCATCTGCTCTGCAGGTGACAGATAGCACGGAAGGAAGCTTAGATGGCTGCCTATCACGTTTAACTCTTAAAATGGGCACTAGAAATCGCAATTCCTGTTCAAATTACACCCCTCCTGAAATTCTGTACACACACATTTCAATGGATTTGGCAGAGATTCAGAAGTCAAGTCAGAAAGATTTCAATAGCTGATGCCTATTAGCCATAATCATAATTCTAGTTACTTTCCTTTCATCAGTTTCCATGGCAAGGTTAATTCTGCTTCCTGTACTCGTTTAGAACATTGCAATTACTAAAGGCGTTAAATCCCTTTCCAATCACTTATGATGCTTATGAATAGGTCTTGCTAATTAAAAAAATATATACAAGATGAGCTAAAATATTGTCATGGAAACAAAAGTGTATCTATAACCTTAAATTAAATTTGATTAAAAACGGATAAGAGAGCATATAAGGGGCTTAAATGGTAGGGAATTAAGGTTCAAAAGAACAAAAAGTACAAACATCTGTATTTACAATTCAGTTTTCAGTTATTCCAATTGCGACTCAATTCTACACCACATTCTTTTACATTTAAAAACATTTGTGACATCGAGAAGAAGCTATAATGATGTAAAGAAAATCACTACCATAAAAGAAAATGATCCATAGCCCGAAAACAGCGAAAGAGAAAAAGCAACTACAACACCACTCTTTTATAACTAACTCAAAAATAAAAATAAAACTAATTTTTAAAAGATCAGTCAATACAAATATAAAAAAGAAAAAATCATAAGAAAGCCATAAAGACTAAAAATACAAAAATATCACGAAGCGTCATAACAATAAGAATACACTCAAGCTATAAGCAAGAATAATAATATAATAACTGAAATTATCAATAACTATTTATAGATTGAATTAAACTTTAAATTCAACCACCAAACGTAGGAAGCTCCCGAAGGAATGACAGCCGCGTGCCACAACTGGAAGTTAATTCCATTCTTTTGAAGATGCCACCAAAGGGTTGAAATTAGACTAATGGTTCATTTGCACATTGCGGAAATCTGTCCGGATTTAGCAATCTGTGAGATTCCGTCCGTTTTCGTGCTTGAAAAACTCTCTAGCTTTCCGCAACGATTTCGTCAAATCAGGACGGACTCTTGGCAAGGTTTTTAAATGAATAAAACCATGACTATGGATCATCAAAATCTTTTTTGTTTCATACTGAATTTCTTTCTCTTTTTGTCTTCTGTGCCTCCTTCGCAACACAAGGACTAAAGCGGGAGTTAAGTTAGCCAATATCTTCTTTTATAACTTAATCTTCATCCCCGCTGATGCATTTATGCATTAAAACTTTCTATTAAAATTATGCATTAAAACTTTGCCTTAAAACATAGCGTTTTCTGAGCCATCGTTCGAAAAGATACGGACGGATTTCCGCATGCATTTCCGCAATGTGTAAAGGAACCTTAAAGGCACGGCGTGCTAGGGAATCTAATGCTGTCGGAACATTGAAGGTATAAGGAGAACTGCCAGATATAAAATAGGAAACTGGAAGACAATTGAAAGTTTCCCACACAACCGTGCAAAAGTAAATGAAGAATGTGCAAGGAGGTAAAACTAAGTTGAAATTTAAGAGAGGTTTATTAGCAAATCGATTTGCAAACTTTATATTCTACGAACAGAAATTACTTATCATCTAATAAATGAAAACCAACCCGAATAGGTTTTAAATGAATAATCAAGTCTGACTTAAAAGGCACAGAAATCACCACGAACAGGAGTAGGATTAGCGCCCCCCTAAGCCTTCAAAAGTCTAACCCGTTCCTTACACTTTACTGAAACAATTTTAGTGTCAAACAGTACGCTTTTTTGTCACAACATCAACAGCAAGCCCAACAAAGAAAGGCTTAGAAAGAAGAGCGATGCTACCTGTCCCCTTCTGTACCTCTCAATCCCTCTAAACGGCTTTAAAATTATTTGAATTTCACTGAAACAAAATGTATAATGAATAACGTAGTTTTCATGTGTTTGAGCATCAATAAAAAAAAAAAAAAAAAAAATAAAGAAAAAAAAAATCGTCATTATGACCAAAAGCACGAAAAAAAACTAATGAAAATAGATTGATTGTTTTACATATAATGGTCTTCATTCCTGCAAGTCCCAGGAATGTTGGTGTTTAATGTTAAAAAAAATGATAAAATATGTTTAGGTTTCATTAAAGCGCAAATGATGTTCTGGGCCTAAGAAAGGTTGAATGGCGTTAACCCAATTCCTGTTTAAGGTGATTTCAAGTTTAACACGGCCGTTTGACAAACTTAACACGAACTACTGCTCGTTTTGGGGTTTCATTTATTCACTGATAGTAATTTCTGCTCGTTTTAAGCTTGAATTCATGTATAACTATATTTATGCTCGTCTTTTCTTGGATATAGCTCCTTAGTCTACTTGAAAAACCTAGTTTTAGGATTTTTTTTTTAACTGATTTCTGTTTTACCTGACGTTGTTTGTCTTATTAATCAATAAAAATAATATTTCTAGTTTTTTGTTTTCGGTATCCGCTACAAAAGCTATGCATAAGCGACGGACAACATGGATAATCTACGACCCTTTCCGCAGGGATTGAGGGGTCGGGTTATAGCAGCCCTGGAGGCGTATTTGTTGAGCATTTATACTATTTTGAATAAAATGGCTATATCTAAACTGTAAATGGATGTCTTGGAGAGGGAGCGGGTAGTAAAAAAGGGTACAGAAAAGGGTATCACTCTCACTACCCTCCAAACACTTTCAATTCTTAATAAAAGCACACGAACTTCCAATTTCTAGTCGATTGAACCACCTCCGAAGTTTTAGGACCATTTCTTCCATGCGAAGTGGTCTGGTGAAAAGAAAAAATAATCCATGAAAGTCAATTCACTCTTTACTTAGGCAGCGCTGCTGCGTTGTCTATGATCATTTGAGCAAAATATTAAATGTAAAAAAAAAGACAGAATAATGCTAAAAAACGAAAAATAAATATGAATTCAAAAGTTTGTTATAGCATAAGGGCTTACCTGTAATTTTTACTGAAATCGAAGGGCTGATGGCACTTCTTTCCCTGTTACTTATTATGTTTAATGCTGAACAATGATATTCTCCCTGAAAAAGTTAAATAAGCCATGTAATATGATGCTATATATCCTATTTTTGTCCCTCTTGTGCAACAATTAGTCTGGACCTTGGAAATGGATACATTTAAGTAGATGCAACTTAGAAGATTAAAATCACGATAGCAGAAGAACTTTACAGTAGCCATTCAATAGCCATTTTCATAACCTCATTTATTATTTGTTATAAAGCATTTGCCCGTAAGTAAAGGATCAAACAGTTCGTGGTAACGAACTGTAAGTTAGAAGCGAACCGGCTCAATGGTAACCGATAGTCTAGAAAATGGAATTTTGATACCAATAGATACATCAAAAGAATCATATTTAAATTCTGATTTTAAATATATAAGTTTCATCAAGTTCAGTTGTACCTATCAAAAGTTACGCGCCTGAGAAAATTTGGTTGATTTTCGAGAAAAGGGGGAAAGACCCCCTAAAAGTTATAGAAACTTAATGAAAATCACACCATCATATGCAGTGCGTCAGAGAACCCTACTGTAGAGGTTTCAAGCTCCTATCTGCTGAAAAGTGTAGTTTTCCATTTTTTGCCGGAAGAAACATCATGGGTACGTATTTATTTGTTTGTTTTTTTCTTTTTCCCAAGGGTAATCGTATCGACCATGTGGTCCTAGAAAATCGGGTGAGGGCTCATTCGAACGGAAATTAAAAGTTCTAGTGCCCTTTTTAAGTGACCAAAAAAATTGGAAGGCAACTAGGCCCCCTCCCACGCTCATTTTTTCCCAAAGTCACCCAATCAAAATTTTGAGATAACCATTTTGTTCAAAATAGTCGAAAGTCTAATACATATGTCTTTGACGATGACTTAATCCCCCCACAGTTCCCAGGGGAAGGGCTGCAAGTTATGAACTTTGCCCATTGCTTACATATTGTATTGGTTATTGGGAAGTATACAGACATTTTCAGGAAGAATTTTTTTCGGGTAGGGGGGGGGCTGAAAGAGGGGGTTAATCGGGAGAATCTTTTCGTGGAGGATGCTTCCTTGGGGGAAGGGACATTTCTATGAAGGGGGCGCCGGATTTCCAAGCATTATTTAAAATACAATCAGAAATTAAATATAAAAAAACAAGTTTTTTCAACTGAAAGTAAGAAGCAACATTAGAACTTAAAATGAACAGAAATTATTGCGTATATGAGGTGGTTCTCTTCCAAGTCAATACCTCGCTCTTTACGCTATAGTTTTTTTAGTGCTTTCAA
This sequence comes from Artemia sp. Qi Xiang Cuo, assembly GCF_049724085.1. Taxonomy (NCBI): domain Eukaryota; kingdom Metazoa; phylum Arthropoda; class Branchiopoda; order Anostraca; family Artemiidae; genus Artemia; species Artemia sp. Qi Xiang Cuo. The sequence continues at coordinate 42,054,787 of NC_142799.1, forward strand.
AAGAGCTATCTATTCTAATTAACGGCCTTTGTGATTAAGGGGTCATTTTTAAAGAATTGGAACAAAATTTGAACTTTAGCTTAAAGAGCAAGGTATTGACTAGGGGACAAACCCTCTAATAAACGTATTAAAAATATACGAATATAGAAGTTCGTTACTTAAGTTAATTCGTAAGTTACGTATATTTATTACCAATAAAAACGTTCGTAAATAAAATTCAACAACTTTCGTGAAAGCTATTTAACCAAATAAAAGTAAAATTAATATACAAATTTCGTTTTAATTATTCATGCACGTTGAGCCAAAATCAGAACCTTCATTAATTCAAAAACGTTCACAAATGAAATAAAAAAAACTAGTTTTTTTAACTGAAAGTAAGGAGCGACATTAAAACTTAAAACGAACAGAAATTGTTCCGTATATGGAAGGGGCTTTCCCCTCCTCAACGCCTCGCTCTTTACGCTAAAGTTTGACTCTGTCTCAAAACTTTATTTTTTAAAAGAATAAAAAACTTTAGCGTAAAGAGCGAGTCGTTGAGGAGGGGAAAGCCCCTTCCATATACGGTACAATTTCTGTTCGTTTTAAGTTTTAATGTCGCTCCTTACTTTCAGTTTAAAAAACTTGTTTTTTTATTTAATTTCGATAAAGGATTACTGGTCATTTGATTTGGAACGGGGGTCAGTGGCACGACTCTGTAAGATCAGTTAGAGTCGACCCAGCTCTAAATGGGTACTTAGAGAAATCTGGGGAAAGGTAAACAGGAAGGGTGTGCGAAAGCACAGTGTGGCTACCCACTCCTATTGCACTTCCTGGATGAAGGGCCATAAAACAGTGATCAGCACCGCTGGTAGGGATTGTAATATCCAGTATCGTATTCTCTTTTTTATATCGATTCGTTTGCGAATAAGCAGTGGCGGATTCAATTTTTTTTTCTTAAGGGGGGTGATCGCTCGCTAAAATTTTGAATCATTTTTTTTATCTGCTCGAGTTTCAAGTTTCATATATAAATCAAACTGCGCTTAAGCCAAGGGGGCATAAAGTGGGGTAATACTTGAATTTTCGACCTTTTAATGCGTTTTGGAAAAATATTTCGATTGAGGGGGCGGGGGAGACTGCAAAGATTTCTTTCTTATTATATCTCGTTGATATTCCACTTGTGAATAATATAGCAAAGAAAGCAATTTTTATTAAAACTCTGGAAAACAAAATAAAAAAATAAGAATGCATACTATTAGAATAAAAGTTTAATTATAGAACAGGTTTTAAGGTTGTAAGATTTGAATAGTCATTAAATAATAGATAAGTTCACTTTTTTTCTTCTTTTTTTACGGTTAATACTTGAGACTAAAGTTCTCTTTCAGGTGTAAATAAAAATGATATTCCTCAGTGTACCCATTTTCGATACATGCAATGCTACCAATTCTATACCAAGAAGAAAATGAACTTTATTTTCTTGTTTTTTTTCTTTTTTAAGCATGGCCAGTTATCAGGAAAGGCATATGTAATTTATAGCCTAACAGATCCAAGGTGTTGCCTAGCAGTTAATTCTCATTAATTCAGGGTATTTTGTTATCTTCGTAATAGAGAAAATAGGATGAAAAAGTGTGAGAATATCCACCTGGTGCTTGACTACATGCTGCTTAAGAAAAGAATAAGAGGAGGGACAAAATTTTGATTCAATTGGCCCTCAGGTTGTTTTTTATATGTATTCTTCTCATTATTTTAATTAGAGACTTAAAAGTAAAAAAAGAAATATTAAGGATAAAAATAGTAACAATTTAACTTGAAAATGTAACAAATATTGCCAAAAATAAACGTTTAGATAATTTTAATTGGCGTCTTAGAAAACACAGAGATTCACTGTTTTTATACAGTTAACAATTTAACTGTCTCATCACATTAACTGATTCAACAATTTAATTTTCTTCTTTGAGTAAATTGAGAACATCTCTAAAAAATTAGCTGAAAATGGCAATAATATTAAACCTGGTGATAAAATAATAAATACAGAAAGCCAATTGTTTAAAAGAATACAAAGCCTGTCATCTATTCTTTTATCTTTGCCTCAAAAGGGCATTTTCAACGGTCAGAAATTGTACCGCAACCCTCTGGCATTATCAGAGTTAGACTGAGGAGCTAGCAAAAAAAACATGGGTACAAGCCAGATACACAAGTATCAAAAATAGACTCAGAGGCTAAGTAGGCAGACATATGGGGTAGTGATTAATATATTTGCAAAGAGTATTGAATGAGGAATTGCATTGCATTTCTGTTTTGTTACTAGAGTGTTGAGTTCAAATTAAATATTTTTTAAAATGTAATTTTTTCAGCCGATAGTAAGAAAAAATGGGGGGGGGGGCTGTCTCAAAGTTTTCGCTAAACACTCCTTATTAAAATTCAACGGTTCTTGTGTTTGAGCAGTCTTTCTTAAAGAATTACGACAAAAAGTCAATAGCGTAAAGAGAGAGGGCCGACGAAGGGGCAGCACCTATCTTCCGCATATATGGATTAATGTCTGTCAGTTTTAAGTTTTATTGCTGTTCCTTGCTTTCAGTCGAAAAAAAACAAACTTGTTTTTAAGTGTATGTTTCATTTAAGTGTTTAATGATGATGGCTGATGCAAGTTCATTATATTTATGCTTTTTATGATGATCACCGAGGTAAGTTTATTATATTTGTGCTCTTTTTGTGTTCGTGGTCGTATTTTTGGCTTTAATACACTTATCTATCTATTTATCTATCTATTGATCAGGAAAGGAGTCAAATAACTACCCGTACGCCTTCAGGAAAATGGGTGACTCGTCTATTTAACTCAAAGGAGAACTTATAACAATCAAGCCTCTGTAATAATTGAGCACCAGGGGCGCAGTTAAAATTCTGTTTTGGAGACAACTCAGTTCGGTTTTGGATTAGGCCTACCTTCAACCTGAAAAGATAAGATCCCTTCATGTCCCCTGTTCAAGATATGCATATTTATAGATACTGTTTATGTTTTTATGGAGTATTCCAGAGCTTTAAGAGCCCAATTCAGCTTCGTGTTGCACACCTTTCAGTGCGGACATCAATAGACAGAATATTTTATTTTAAATTACGTCCATTTTGTAAGTTTATTCGTTTATAACGAAAAAAAATAAAGAAAATAACGGAAAGGAATTATATCGAATAAAAATCACTCTAAAAACAAGTATCTATTTGTCTTTCACACTAAAAACAACTATTTTCATCTGATTTTTTTATACGCCCGTTTATGGACTGATCAGTCTATGGGATGGTTTTAGCAAATTCCTTGATTATATTTGCTTCACATTGGTAATACCTCAAGGTGGTTCTAAATCCTTGACAGATCAATTTAAGGTCTGCAGTTTCAGCAAAATACAAGAAGGAAATGTTTATTTTTGCTCTTTGTTTCCATGAAAAAAAAGAAGTTCCATTTAAGTCAAGTGAGACCTCATGATAAGGAATTTTCCATCACGGGTCAACAGAAGCGTTTTAATTGGACTACTATTTGTTCGATGGTTTCTAAACAGGATGGCAATTATTTCTAAATAAAGATGGTTTCTAATGGCAATAATTGCTATTAAGATTCTTTTAGGCAGAAAATTGATCTTGAACAGAAATAAATAACACAAAACTTTAAGCTCCACATGGTATTTTGGAAACAGCCCTACGTTAATTCTAGAAGTTTGTCTTTCTTTTGTCTTTTGTTTTGCCTTTCGGAACATATAGCAAAGTTTGCAATGTGGCTAATTTCAAATTTCACTTTAAAGCATATCCTTCAGCAAAGGAGAAAAAAACATATATGCATGCAGATAGGGTATTTATGTTTTATTTCGTAGTCCAAATTTATATCCTTTTATACTAGCTGCATAATTTATATATAAATTGAGTAGATAAAACAAAATTTTCATATACAATAAAAACATATAGAGTCTGAGAATTTCTATGGACGGCATGAGCCAGGGGCAGATCTAGGGGGGGCTAGATGGGGCTAGCGCTCCGGGCGGGATGCCCTAGGGCAGCCAAACAAGCTTAAATTGTGATATTTTTGGGCAAAAATTGTAATATTTACAGTATTGATGGTAGGGCTAGGGGCGGCAAAGGCTACATTTGCCCCTCCCCCACTGAGGAAAAACCTAACTCTGACTCTAGGATAAACAGCTAAACTACTCATGCTAGAAAAGCTGTGAAATCTTTGTAAACTAATTTTGAAACCAAGGGCACCACTGTAGGCAAAAAAAAATCACCCAGAAATATGGAATTTTTTTTCGTAGAAATCATCTTGGAATCAAGTGATGCGAGGGTCGTATTGCAAATGCCAAAGGCTCTAAAACCACCCAGGCAAAGTGAGTGGCTATTTTTGAGGATCTAATGCCTGAGGAGGTCTATAGCAACACGTATAAGGACGACCAGAGCTGCTGACCGTACCAAGTCAGAGAAGCAGAGCAGAAACTAGAAAGAGCCGGTAAAGCCATCTCTCTTGCTAGTATATAATATAGCCTTTCGATGCATGTTTTGTTCTATGTGTCTCTTTACAATGAATAAATCTGAATAAATAACTAAACTGCTCAAGCTAGAAACGTGAAACTTTTGCGAAGCCAACTTGGAACCATGGGTACTGCTCTGTCTGTATGAATATACAAAATTATCACAAAAAATAATTACTGAGAAAATAGCATCATTGAAAGATCCGATCAAGGTGCTAATCCGAGCGAGCGAAGTAAAAGGTTTTAAGGCTTAAGCTGCTGATTATACTAAGCAGAGGGAAACCAACAAAAGCCCACAAAGTAGAGTTTACGCTAGTATTATATAAACACAAAATGAAATAGATTTTTCTAAGGAGGATTAGGTAGAAAAACCTAAAAAATGTATTAAGAGATACATAATAAAAGAGAAATTGAAGTGCAGTCACAAAACAAAAAAAGATATAAAAAAGAATAAAAATGTTCAAAGTTACCTGATATTCGTATGATATGCTTGAAAGTACTAAGAATCTCCCTTCTCCGCGATGAATCATGCCATCTTCAGTCTTTTGAAACCATTTAAACAGAGGAGTGGGCTTTGCGTCAGCTTGACATTCTAGACGAGTGGAGCCGCCGACAGGAACAACAAGGTTCCCATCATTAGCACCAAAAACTAACACCTCAGATGGTGGGTCTAAAAGAGTTTACTATAAGCATTTTCATTATAAGTATATGCTATAGCAGTTTCTCTCATCGTATAGTCCCTTAGACGGTTATTAATGCAACCCAGCAAACAAGCCCAAATGATCCTTAACTTTAGAAATAAATCAAGCTTTAAACCTTTAAATCTATCCATTTATATGTAGTAGCAGAAAAAATCATATTATTACCTTTTGTTAAATTTCTAAGTGATTGTCATCTTTAGACGAGAAATCAATTAACCTAGAATAGCTTATTATCTTACTTTGTATAATTGGTAAGTGTTCGTAATACCCAGTCAATAACGTAAAGTGATACTACGGGTAACTGAAGTGACTATTTTTTAGAAGTTTTTTACTCGACAGAAGGGAGCAAAGAAATTTTCTTTAGTCATCAAAAATAGTATACGTTACGGTTTTTCCAGTTTTTATATTAGTTTAGATATTAGTTAGATATATTAAGTTACTTAATCATACATGTCCCTTCGTCATTGGAAATGGATCAAACACAACATTTCGGTTTTGATTGTATTCAAAATAAATTATAATTTTTGTACTTTCCTTGTTTCTTCTGTTTTCTTTTTTTGGAACTAATAAGATAAAATTTTTTATCCCTTCAAAAACACATTTTACTTTGTAAGACCATAAAAGATTTCCAGACACACTTATGTACCTTAATTCAGAAAGTAGTCTTCCAAAAGCACCATCACATTCTAAAAAAGTATTACCTATACTATAGTCTGTGTATTTTTTGTGTGTTAAAAGTGCCCTCTTTTTTGTGTGGGCCTAGCAGTAGTTTTATATTGCTTTTTTCTCTTCTTATACTAATAAAAAATGCCCTCAAAAGATTCCAGCTTTTATGCCAGACCCAAGGCTAAATTCGTAGAATTATTCAAATATTGAGAGTTGTGATCTTACTGCTCAGTGTTTACGGCTCAAAACTACTGCTTACTGAGGGAAGTGATTCTAGTAACTATTTTGCAACCAAAAATATCATTTTTCGTATGCTTAGACGGTATGCCAATTTTCAAAGACTATTATTATTATTATCCTTGCGGTTAAAGTTGCTTATTCTCGTACATAAAAAAAAAAAAAATATATAGATTTAGAAATAAAGAAATAAATTTACGATCAAGTTACCATCAAGTATTTAAATTGGAAATTCTTGAATATAATTAACGATAATAGTTATTTTTTTCTTGTCCACAATACGAAATGGAAAACTGAGAAATAGCAAAAAAATAAAAAAGAAACTAACAACTGAAAGGACAAAAAAGGGGGAAAATGCTCGCTTTGCTACGAAGAATCTGCAATACTACCGAAGGGGAATCTCTAACACCTTCAAAGCAGGCACGTAAAATGGGGGGGAATCGAGTTGATAGGACTGTAATGGCTTCGCTCCTCCTCAAATTCTTTTGCCCTTTCTCTAGATTCTGGAAAATTCACTTTTGGAATTTTCATTAAAAAATACTTTTTTTATACTGTCACATAAGAAATAAAAGATACACCATATTGCCCCCACTTTGTATTTAAAAAAATTCATTCTTCCCTGAATTTTTCTTCCCTGAATTTTCATGAACTAACACTGCTGCACGTGACATCAATTCCTCCCCTTTCAGAAACGATTCAATGTAACTGATTGTCAGAGTCTTCCTTCTTGAAATGGGTTTCCATTCTACTTTCTCGAAATAACTACCATTTACCAAAGCTATCTAGTTTGTTTTTTTTTTTGTTTTTTTTTTTAAACAAATAGTCAACAGATATATTCAGCCTAAAGTTTGAAATAAGAAAAAAACAGCAGTCTACTTTTATAATGTCTGGTACTGCGAATTAAGGTCTTAAATTGAGGAAGGCAAATAAAGATTATGTTCCAATGAAAATAAAAATTAAATTCGTTGTAGAATAAAACCAATTCAGATAAAAATTAGACCTGCAGGCACACAGTTTATTTCTAAATGAAAGGATTCAGCAGGATTAATTTCATCCAATAGTAAAAACCAAGATCTGCCGCATATATCTTACACCCTATCATCTCTAGGGAGCATTAGACTGATGTTCCCAATCTCAGTAATTATCCGCCCTATCCATGAAGGCAGGAATTATTTTCAAACGTTATTTGTAATATTCACTGGCAAGCAATTAAAACTGAGAAAAGAAGAAGCAAATCCTCAAATGAGGAATCTGACCACGCTGGGGACGGTTTTTCAGCCTGGAATTCAAAGAAGGGGTGTGCATTTAGATGGTTAATTCCTCTTTCAGTAATGAAAAAGATGTTAGAACTCACCAGAAAGAGTTTTACAGCATATGTTTTTAAGTGTTTTTTTTTTGGCTTTATACTTAAATGGCATTTACTGAACTGTACATATGAGAAATATTTTAAGGTTATCAAAAGCCAAGAACTAAAAGTATTTTTATTTTCAAATCGAAAAAACTTTCTTTGGAACCATATACGAGTAAACCACATAACTTTCTTGGAACCATATAAACAAGTATGTGTCCAATAAAAGAGTCATGCTTACTCCCGCCATTTACCCGTGCCGTAGCCATTTAAACATTTGCCTCTCAATTACTTGGACTATCTGTTTTGGCTTTTCTCTTTCTACAATTAGCCATGTCTTGATGCAACCTACTTCAAAATACTTGATAACTTCAATTCAAAATCAACGGACTCGTAGCTTATAACTCTTTCTTGCAAAATGAGGAATATGTTTGATTTTGAAGTTTAAGCTCTTCAACATAAGAGTAAAACATAGAATAATTTTAATTTTCCAGAAGTTACTCTATTTATTGCTTTTTTTGCTTCAATGATTTATACATAGGGGAGGGGGGGGGGGATGAACCAGAATAAAAAAGAAATTAAAACGATAAAAATGATTGCATCCTATGAAAGGTTGTTTTTTTCATTGGAGGCGATTCTAACCAGGAATGTAATTTCACAAGAACCTGGAGGGTCCAGGCGAATTTTGTGGGTTGAAATCATTTAATTGCTTGTTTGAAGGTCTTTTTTTTTTCAAAACAAAAATTTACTTAATTCAAAGAAACCAAAAATCAAAGGTAATGCTTAATAGTTCATGGGTGCTTAAACTAACATATATTTGGGTTCTGTTGCATGGATTTTACATTATAAATCACTAACAAAACAAGATAGATATATATATTAAGCAGCTCTGGCAAATTTTTTTACTACTTCAATGATTGTTATACTAGATTTTTCTTGAGATATGCCTTTTAAGTTAAGTAGTATATTGCTACCCAAGCCAAATTCGTTAGAAATGTTTTTCAGAATATCTGGAAAAAAGCGAAAATGCCTGAAAGCATAGTTGGAACTGGAAATTTCAATTTCAAGATGCATAAAATCTTGGATTTATATGAATGGAAGAGCTGTCTAGTTGAGGTTCTTTCCTGAAATCATGCCCTTTTTCATTTTTCCTTAATTAAAGAAACAATGTAGCTTAACCCTTATTTATTTTGTACCATAAGGCAAGCGTGTTCAATTGTTTAATTTTTACTTTGAGAAAAAACATAATATTGTTTTTTATTATATAATTTACTGAATTTTCTAATTTCAAATATGTTCACCAAACGTGTATAAAAAATTCACCTCTGGTTCACGGTGCAAACATATGAGTCATCGGCCTGAGCAAAGTGACAGTACTGAGGTTGGGTTTCTATAAGAGGGATTCCAGGGGTTAATTTCTTCGTCTGTTTGACTAGACCCAAAATCTATGTGAGAGGAATTAAACTTATGTGAAAACTCAAAATGTTAACATGTTGTGCAGAATAATAATATATTTTTCGAAACGAGAAATCTTCTCTATTAACTTTATCCTTAGACATTATCCTTGAAAACCCATTTCCCCTAGGAAAGGAGATTTTAAAAAAAAATCATGAATATTGAATTCTCAGAACTGCAACCCCTAAATATTTTAACATACAGAGCATCATTTGCGCTTAACTGAAAACTGAGCAAGAAATTTTAAAGAACGAACCTCGGTGACATCACTTTTGCCCTAGCCGCTCTGTAAAGTCTGCCCAAGTTGCTCTTGAAAGAAAGAATAAGCTCATTACAAATATCACACACAGAAAAAGCCCTTCAGCTTTTTTTTTCTTATTGGATCTAGTAAAGAACGAACCACAGCATATCAGGCAGTGGGGCCTCTCAAATAAGACTCATACCCTGTTTAAAGATACTTGTGTTACATTCATTTATATATGAAGATGAGTTTTTGTCAAAGACTGCATTTTATTTTTGATATTATGTTTGTTACTTACGAAAGACACCTGGTATAGCAAGTTCATTTCAAATGAGCCCTTAGATATTTCTCTACCATGTATAATGGGATCTTCCTGGGAGGGTGTTAAGAGGGGAGCTTAAAATAGATTGGGATGGAGGAGGAGCTTGAGTAGCTGTGTTGGCCTCAGGTGGCATGGTGCTGTATTGAATTTTTATTAGGAGTAGTTTCAGCACCACGCTAGCGGCGAAGAATAAATAAAAGGAAAGAAAAGGAGACTCATTACTGCTTCCCATGCGAAAAAGTGATTTTCCTTAATGCTCAAGATGGGGGACTGTTGCTCTCGTAAATGGGGTTTTCGACTATGATGATTTTAATGGTGCAGTTTTTACTTTGACTCGACACAATAGTATGGGGTTTCAACTTATTTGTTAAAGTTTCCAAAAATTTGTTTTTACAACGAACTTTAACGGTTAAGATTTACAGAAATCACAGTTATCATTCCTCAATCAGCTCCAAAAGGGCGACTCTTCCTCAGTTGACAAATTTTTTTAACGTGTTCTTTATTAAGTTACCTCTAATGTGGTTACGTAAAGTATTTCCGTTAATATTGCTTATGACCTTAATGATGCCTTGATGATTTTAAAATACCAATATTTAAGCAAAAACCTAAAATCAAACATTATTTCGTACAGGGGCTGAATAAAGTTATGAATTTATAATCCCACTAACAAATTCCATAAAAATATAGATTTCCAGTGACCTTCGAAGTTTGAGTCCTTGCATACTTAAATTCATCTAAGTACTCACATTTAACATCTACTGTAGATTCAACCAGTTCTGACGAGCCTATAGCATTCCTAGCTTCGCAAGTGTATGACCCAGCATGATTTCTATCAATAGGGTCAAATTCAAGGTTTTCCTGAAGTCCAAGGATCTCAAGGCTTCCAACTTTTCGCCATATGATAGTAGCAGGAGGGTTTGCATCAGCTTCACACAAGATTGACGCGCTATCAACACCCTCTTCTAAGTCTGCTGGTAGAGACGTGCGAAGGGATACTACAGGGGCATCTATAAAATTGAAAGTGAAAAAATATTGGACAAGATTGTTTCTTTCCTTTTTTGTGCATTTGCTTAAATTGAAGTTCTATACTATAAAAAATTGAAGCTATATTTAACTATATTTAGCTAGATTGTCGTAAAATATAGCCAACCAAAGGGCCCAATCGCTGACTCAACTTGTTGCTAACTAAAATTTAAGATATCCGCCAAACGAGTTTATACCACTAAAATAAAATAATTCATCGTTAAAGATGAATGACTTAACTAATTTGTTTATTTATTTATAACCCACTCATACAAAAAAACATAAATAAATTGACATCTCATTATGCGACTGAATTTGCGTTAGTATAATGTTAGTGAAAATTTCTAAGTAGGAAAAAAAGTATTGAGACTTCAAATCGCCACCTTATTTTTGAGTGACGAAAATTGACCTTCAACTCTTAACTATAGAAATAACACACTAGCTCTCTGGTGTTTCTTCGGCTTTTGCCAAGCTCCTTTCATGCAGGCTCAAAATTGAGAAACTACTGTATAGCAAGAATATCGTTAAAGCCTTGGCAAAGGCGGTTTCTATTTGTAGAACGACAAACCAACCTATAAACTTATGTGGGTTATTGACTAGATACATTAAATTGGATTTTTGTAGTTGCATATTAAAGCCCGAGATGGAGCTTCTAATATATAAAGAAAAAAAGATAATAAAACAGTTTCAAATTTGAAACTGACAAGCTATTGAAACTGACAAGCCCAACTAGTTAAACTTGAATTAAAATTACCATACAAAAGCTGGAATCCTGGTACTTATTTAGTGATGCAGCCAGGGTGGAGAGGGGCGATTGTGGCAAGGCCATATCCAGGGGGGTTAAGGGGTTTGAACCCCCCCCCCCCAAAAAAAAAAAATTGTCTGACTCGTAAAAACGTAACAAAAATAGACATAAACCAATTTTGTATGCGTTTTTGAGATTTTGTGTAAGCCCCCCCCCCAAAAAAAGGCAATAAAACCTCCTCCGAAAAAAAAAATCCTGGATACGGCCATGAATTGTGGGGTAATGTTTCGTCATCCAGATATTGAAACACCTAAACATATGTACACTATTTTCCATATTGGTGTTGCCATATAAAAATATTTTCTTCCTCTCCCCTTATTTTCCAACCCCTTTCTAAATGCATTTAAGGCTGCTATCCTTTACGGTTGTCTGACAAACTAGTTTTTAGGAAAATAAAATTAATATTTTTACTTTAACCGAAGGACCACAAACTATGTTTTCTTTAATACATTGCTCCCAGAACTTCTAAGCCTGTGCTAAGTCTGTTTATCTCCAATTGAATTTGATACTTTTTCATAGTTAATAGTTCATCCAACAAGTCACTAGAGAGGTATACTTTCTATCCCACTTTCTGCAGTACTGCGTTTTAAAAACTGTCTGGAGCTCCACTTCCTTTCTTAATTGGTTGAAAATTTGGAACATGAAGTAAAAGAAAAGGATATTAAAGAGCGGGAGACAACAATTTTAAACGTGAGATGACTTTTACCAAAGACAGCAGAATAAGATTATATGGACTCTCGTTTTAAATTAGCTCCAGTAATAAACTTGATGCTGCTATAAAGAAATATAAAGCCCTTTACAATGACTTTCATGAAATGACACATTTTACCGAAAGAGATAACTGTTCCAAGGCTTACAAGGTTTACAATTTCCATCAAAATTATCCATCAGGTCCTAAGTTAAGACAATATACCAGTTAATGCTTCAAAGAGCCACTATTTAAAAATCGAGTTAGAGGACACACTCTCATGCTTAAAAAAAACTAATCAAAGCCCCTTAGTCTGTTACCAATTAATTTGCTTCGTTTGCTCATTTATACTATTTTAAAAAAAGCCAGATTTTTTTTTGCAATAACGATGCATTTTTCTTGCCTTTTTTTGTGTTGAAATAACTTGACACATTTACGGCTAAAAACCCTGTTTTTTAGATACCTCTTAAAGGGGGCGTGAATAAAATTCCTTAGTGGATACTGTCTGAAATGACCTATGCAGGAGCATTGAACAGGGTAAGCGGAGGAAAAGTCAAAGCGCAGTTACCATTCATTTTAGTTGGGACTAACAAAGATACCAAATTTATAACTGTTGTATTAGATACAGCTGCTGAAAATCCAAGTTCTGATGCTAAGAAAGCTTCAGTTGGTAATAAAGACTCCTACAATTATCCCGAGCCTTTGAGCTGTCTCTCGATCCTAAATTAAAGACACGAGAATATCCGATAGTCATAAAATAAAATCACCAGAAGAAAATTAGATGCAAGCCTTTTTTCTAGGATCCTAATGACTCCTTGGTTGTCTTACGGAGGATTATTGGAGCATTTCCATTTCTTCTACCCATTGATATTTAAATATGAGATGTTTCATACGACCCATAGTAGCTTATAGACATTTGGAAAGTGCTTTTTTTTCTTAAAAAAATATTTTACTGCTTATAAAGGGTAGGAGATATAAATTTGTTTCTCCTGCCACACAAAAAAGACATAGATATTAGGTCTTCGACTATTATGAACAAAATGGTTATCTCAAAGTTTTTATCGGACAACTTTGGAGAAAAAGGGGCATTGGGCGGGGGCTAGCTGCCCTCCAATACTTTTGGTCACTTAAAAATGGCACTGGAGCTTTCGATTTCCGATCAAAAGGGCCCTCTCTCCATCTTCTAGGATCACTGGTTCAATACGATCATCCCTGGGAAAAAAAAATAATAAAGACGCATCCGTGATCTTTCTTCTGGCAAAAATGCAAAATTCCATATTTTTGTATATAGGAGCTTGAATCCTCTACAAAAGGGTTCTCTGGTACGCTGAATCTGATAGTGTGATTTTCACTAAGATCACTTGGTTTTTGGGGGGTGCTCCCCCTTTTTTCCAAATTGAGCAAATTTTCTCAGCCTCGTAGCTTTTGATGGGTAGTATTAGACTTTGTGAATTTTATATATTTTGAATAAGCATCAAAATTCAATTCTTTTGATATGTCAAAGAGTTTCGGTTACTATTAAGAGCTTCGGTTACTATTAAGCCGCATCGCTCTTTACTTATAATTCTTTACCACAAACTGTTTGACAATTGTGCTGGTGCATTTGTTTATAGCTTGCGCCTTTCAGATGTTAAAAAAAAACGGGTGTGACTCATATTTGCCTTAGGTATACAAACTACGAAATTCGTATTCTTTAACGGACGCAAATTGAGAAGACGCGGCAGATGATTTATTTGAATTATCATCTGTAGAACAAAACTATATGTCAAGGAGTTCTATCACTGTTTTACACTAAAGTATGAACGGCAAAGACCTACGATAAAAAAGCCCTCCTTAGGGCTTTTTCAGACTTATCTTCCATGCTTAAAGATACTGAATCTACACTGTACATGAAAGGGAGTCTGAAATGTATGGCTTTTACAATTAGTTTTTAATTTGTAGTGAAATTAAAGACGATGCCCCCTCCCTTTCATTTATTTAGTTTTTTGAAGAATTGAGCAATAAAACACCATGAGCAGAGCTTCCAACTTTTGAGCAAAAGAAAAACAGAAACAACAAAAAACCCAATTAAAAAAAATTGTGTACTCAAATACCTGAGATAAAAAAAATTAAACTTTTTGCAGATGTATATGAAATCCTGCTTTACCAAAATTTTACACGAAATGTCTATCAGAAGACTTTCCAAACATTATGATGTTTTACACTTTTTATATGTTTTCGGTCATTCAATAAGAAGGAAAAAAATAGCGTGTCCCCTCTTCCCTTCGGATACCCAAGACAGTGACAGATCCAGGGGGCGCGCGTCCCCCCTAACGTAGACTAAAGTAGTGTAATTTACTCAATTAACGAAAGTTTGTGTTAATTAAACTTGTTCCTAACGCAAATTATCGGGCCAACCTATTTTGCCCCCCCCCTAAGAAAAATCCTGGATCCGCCCCTGACCCAAGAGACAACTTTAATAACACAACCATAAACTTGTCTGGTTTAATTCACTACTTAATTGATGATGAAAGTACAAACCAAGTCTATTTTACTTCCCCATATAATCGGTTAAAAAAGAGCTGGTGTAACTTTTTGGAAGTTTAAAAAACAAAAACAGCTTAATCAAATAATTCTCCAATATTGCACAACGTAACAGGGCCAGAATTTTTATCTACAGACCCTGTTTTTTAGGCCTTATGACAAGAAGCAGATCGTTAATCAATCCGCTTGAACTAATCAAATACGGAAATAGAGATAATTGCCTCTTAGCAATATACAATGCTGGACTTCGCTCCCCTGGAGGGTGAATTTCCAATTAGTCTAGGGCAGGACTGTCCTCTAAATTAACCAGACCGTTCCAATTCTGTTCTCCGCATTAATAAAGAATGATGAAACCATCACACTAAACTTGAATTGTCCCAAAAAATTGTGGTAAATAAGTGTCTCTAGTGGGAAAACCAGAGAGCTGAAGAGAAATGCCTGCACTATGTCAAACTCGGACAGTTGATTTGTACCTGTCTTTCCCAAAATTGTCTTTAAAGAATCTTCGGAAGTTTCCTATGATGATACTTCTCTCTATTCCTTTGTGTGCACATTTGCTCCCAATTTATGCTTCTTCCCGTGAATTAATTATTTTATTTTCAGGTTCTGTATATTTTTTTAACTTCTTTTTGGCAGTTTTGATTGTTGTCCAAATGGCACCAAATTCATAAAATAATGATAAAATTATGGCGTTGTTCGTTTTCTCTAATTTTAACAAATGTGAAGACCATGTTGTTGACGCCGAGATATGGGATAAAATAAAGCGCATTTGATAAACGAAAGCTTTTGCTGAATTTTTCAAGGAAAGGAAAAGACATTTGGGTACCTCTCAACTCCAAAATGAAACACCCCCATCCAAATACTTATTGTGATATATAGTAGAAAGTAGGTACAGAGCCTTGTCAGTAGTAATAGAAATTTTTGAAAACAGAAATGTGACACCAATACATATTTCAAACAAATTCTATCCCTATGCTGATTCCGAATCTGCGAAATTTCTTACGTTCAGCTTCTCATCGAAATTAATTACCATAAAACATCTAAATATGAGAAAGGGGGAATCCCACACCACCCTCACCCCCCAAAAAGCTCAATTTTGACGAAAGTGGCACCAACAAATTAACCCTATTCAAAAACCTTCGATCAACATTAAAACCTTAGAGGGATAGAAGTCCTCTTCATGAATAAGACAATCGTTAAAATTTAATCTTATATGAAAAACAGATTTTTATTAATTAACGTCCTCAACAAATAAAGAAAATAGAATTTTTAGAGACAGCCGTGTACAGTGGCAGTTTAATCGAAAATTGTGAAAATGTGCTAAATTTTGGTGAGATTGTTTTGGTACATAATTACTGGTTCTGAGCCGAGAGTATTTAAAGTGATTTCTGGTCATTCTATGCAACAGGAATTCATTCAAGTAAATAGGATTAGAAAGGAATACAAATGGACTTTAAAGGGAATTACTTCAGTCAATTAAATATAATTATCGCACGAAAAAGATTATTGCCTGTTAGTTTCTAATGTCTTGTTTTCAATTTAATTTCATGAAAAATATCTCATGAAAATTTAATTATAGCAGGAAAAAAAGAAAATAGGCTTAATATCTAGCAAAAACGAAATAAATGATGAACATCATCGATTAATTTGGCAAAATCAAACAGTCAAGAATACTGTGATAAAAGCCCCCTTGGCCATCTGCTCATAAGGTAATTGCAATTACCAGCCTCAGAAATTCAGAAAATCCCAAATTTATGGCCTCGACAAGCCCCTCGTCCACCTTCTAAATGACAGCAGATTATGACAAAAAAATCCAATTTCTCTGGAGATGATTTGAAGTAGATAATATAAGACAAAGAAGGGACAGGAAAACAGCTAAATAAGCAGGAACAATAAAACAAGAGGATTGAGGACTGTCAAGAACACTCTTTATCGGAACGTAAATCAAAAAAGAAGACTAGGACTGCTGGCATTTTTTCAAATACCTTCTTGGTTGAAAAAAAAGAATTCAAACTAGTACCATCACACATTATAAAGGGGAAAAAATAGAAAATGATTAGATGTTTCTGCCTATTATACGAAAAAAGACATAATAAAGTTTTCTATTAAATTACCTCAGTGTATATATATATATATATATATATATATATATATATATATATATATATATATATATATATATATATATATATATATATATATATATATATATATATATATATATATATATATATATATATATATATATATATATATATATATATATATATATATATATATATATATATATATATATATATATATATATATATATATATATATATATATATATATATATATATATATATGTTGGTTTGTATATATACGTGTATGTATTGCTCGTGTAACCTGCCACGGTACATCTAAAAATACTTTTGGCAAAAAGGGAGGAGCGTTTGAGTAGAGCCATCTACTGATGATCCACTTAAGAAACCTCTGTATTGTTGAAGGTTTTATACAACTCACAGATTTTTAAATAAGGAATAAACTCGATTGACCCCTCGATGTTTGTGTTCAATTAAATAAAAAAAAAAAGTTTTTTTTAACTGAAAGTAAGGAGCGACATTAAAACTTAAAACAAACAGAAATCATTTCGTATATGAAAGGGGCTGTCCCCTCCTCAACGCCTCGTTCTTTACGCTAAAGTTTTTTATTGTTTTAAAAAATATAGTTGTGAGACAGAGTCAAACTTTAGCGTAAAGAGCGAGGCACTGAGGAGGGGACATCCTCTTCCATATACGGAATAATTTCTGTTCCTTTTAAGTTTTAATGTCGCTTTCAGTTAAAAAAAAACTTTTTTTTTTTTATTTTATTTCTGAACGTTTTTGAATTAATACAGGTTTTGATTTTTCTCACCGTACACGAATAGTTAAAACGAAATTTGGATATTAATTTTACTTTTTTTTTAGTTAAATGGCTTTCTCAAAAGTTGTTTATTTTTATTTACGAACGTTTTTATTAGTAATAAATATACGTAACTTACGAAATTAACTTACGTAACAAACTTCTATATTCCTATATTTTTATTACGTATATTAAGGGGTTCACCCCCTAGTCAATACCTTGCTCTTTACGCTAAAGTCCAAATTTTTGTTCAAATTCTCTAAGAATGACCCCTTAATCACAAAGGCCGTTAATTAGAATAAATAGCTCTTATGAAAGTATTAAAAAAAAAAACTTTAGCGTAAAGAACGAGGTATTGACTAGGGGGCAAACCCAATCTAATACTTAATAATTTCTGTTGGTTTTAAATTTTGAAGCGCTCCTTACTTTCAGTTTAAAAACTTGTTTTTGTTATTTAGTTTCTGATCGTTTTTTTAAATAATGCTGGAAAATCCGATGCCCCCTTCATAGAAATGAAAACTCATAGAAATGAAACATGGGGGGTGCCCCCTTCCCCCATGAAAACTTCCTCCATGGAAAGATCCTCCCCAGTAACCCTCCCAACCAAACAACACCCCCTCCTCCCACTACAAGATAAAATCCTCCCTGAAAATGTCTGTATACTTCCAAATAACCAATACTAAATGTAAACATTGGACAAAGTTCATAACTTGCAGCCCTTCCCCTGGGGACTGTGGGGGAATAATCATCCTCAAAGACATAGTTATTATATTTTTCGACCATTTTCAACAAAGTGGGTATCTTAAAATTTTTATCGGGTGAGTTTTGGGAAAAATGAGCGTGGAAGGGAGCGTAGTCGCCTTCCAATTTTATTGGTAACTTGCAAAGAGCACTAGAACTTTTAATTTCCGTTCGAATGAGCCCTCTTGCGATATTCTAGGACCACTGGGTAGATACGATCGCTCCTGGGAAAAAAAAAACAACAAAAAAACAAATAAACACGCATCCGTGATCTTTCTTCTGGCAAAAATACAAAAATTCAACATTGTTGCAGATATTTTCTATTGGAGTGATTTTGAAATCAAAATAATTTGCATGATAGAATGTTTGTGTTCAATTAAATAACAAAAACAAATTTTTTTTAACTGAAAGTAAGGAGCGACATTAAAACTTAACAAACAGAAATTATTCCGTATATGAAAGGGGCTGTCCCCTCCTCAACGCCTCGCTCTTTACGCTAAAGTTTATTTTTATTGTTCCTTTCATATACGGAATAATTTCCGGTCGTTTTAACTTTTAAACTCACTCCTTACTTTCCGTTAAAAAAAACTTGTTTTTTTAATTTAATTTTTGATCGGTTTTGAATTAATGCAGGTTTTGATTTTGGATCACCGTACATGAATAATTAAAACGAACTTTGCATATTAATTTTACGTTTTTTTTTGTTAAATGGCTTTCTCGAAAGTTGTTCATTTTTATTTAAGAAAGTTCTTATTAGTAGTAAATATACTTAGCTTACGAATTAACTTACGTGACGAACTTCTATATTCGTATATTTTTATTACGTATATTAAGGGGTTCACCCCCTAGTCAATACCTTGCTCTTTACGCTAAAGTCCAAATTTTTGTTCAAATTCTCTAAGAATGACCCCTTAATCACAAACGCCGTTAATTAGAATAAATAGCTCTTATGAAAGTACTAAAAAAAAACTTTAGCGTAAAGAACGAGGTATTGACTAGGGAGCAAACCCAATCTAATACGTAATAATTTCTGTTGGTTTTAAATTTTGAAGTGCTCCTTACTTTCAGTTGAACTTGTTTTTGTTATTTAGTTTCTGATCGTTTTTTTAAATAATGCTGGAAAATCCGGTGCCCCCTTCATAGAAATGCCCCTTCCCCCATGGGAAGATCCTCCCAATCAACCCCCCCCTCCAACCAAACCACACCCCCGCTTCCCCCACTACAAGAAAAAATCCTCCCTGAAAATGTATGTATACTTCCAAATAACCAATACTAAATGTAAACATTGGACAAAGTTCATAACTTGCAGCCCTTCCCCTGGGGACTGTGGGGGAATAATCATCCTCAAAGACATAGTTATTATATTTTTCGACCATTTTCAACAAAATGGCTATCTCAAAATTTTTATCGGGTGACTTTGGGGAAAAAATGAGCGTGGGAGGGGGCCTAGTTGCCCTCTATTTTTTTGGTCACTTAAAAAGAGCACTAGATCTTTTAATTTCCGTTCGAATGAGCCCTTCCGCGATATTCTAGGACCTCTGGTTCGATACGATCGCTCCTGGGAAAAAAAAAACAACAAAAAAACAAATAAACACGCATCCGTGATCTTTCTTCTGGCAATAATACAAAATTCGACATTCTTGCAGATAGGAGCTTGAAACCTCTACTGTAGGGTTCTCTGATACGCTGAATCTGATGGTGTGATTTTCATTAAGGTTATATTACTTTTGGGGGATGTTTCCCCCCTTGTTTGGAAAATAAGGCAAATTATCTCAGGCACGTAACTTTTGATGGATAAAAATCAACTTAGTGAAACTTATACATATAAACTCGGCATAAAAATTCAATTCTTTTGATATATCTATTTATATCGAAATTCCGTTTTCTAGATCTCCAGTTACTATTGAGCCGATTTACTCCGTACTTACAGTTTGTTACCACGAACTGTTTGAAAAGGGAAACCTTAATGTTTTTATATAGACAACATGTCATATATCAGGCAAATCATGTTGTCTAAAAATTATGTCGCTTACCTTCAAAATTGAAAGAGGAAAAAAAAATATTTAAGTTTTTGTCCTCAGTCTGAATTGTCGTTGGATAAACAATTTACATTTCACTGTAATTTTAAGTTACTATAGCTATTTTCTATTGGAGTGATTTTGAAATCAAAATAATTTACATGATAGAACAATCACATAAAATAGAATAATCCCTAGAAAAAGGGCTTAAAGGAAGAAATTTCAGTTATTTATTGTAAAATTATTCCTAAGATAAGATAGATGCAGGATTATTGTAAGATAACTCATGCTACTATTATATTATATGTTATTGTTCAACCCCATAGCCTTGGTACATACTAAAAGAAAGGTTAAAATGGCTAGGTAATAATGTTCTATGGATAGAGTATCATAAGCTGCGAGAACTTTACGTATTTGCCCACACTTCTTCCGAATGTTTCCCCCCTCTAGATTTTGAAAAATATCTTTTTTGATATTCTCATTGAAAAATGCCCTTTTTGGGTATTTTCCTTGAAAAAAGTTAAAAAAACAGAATTAACACCCTTGCATTTTGTCCTCCTCCCTACATTTTCGTGAATTGATGTCCCTCCCCTGTTGTTGTAAAGATAACGTGTCTTGCACATTCAATATCCTTGTGATAAAAAAAAACATGTTTCTAAACAGTGGGGGGTTTGTTATTTCACAAGATAAAATAGTTGCAAAACGCTAATAGAAAAAAATCAAGTAAAGAGATATAAATGACGAAAGGGTGGATGCCATTGTTGATAAATTTAGAGCTCAACATCTTGTTGCTTTTTTATAGTAATTTTTTAGTAATTAAAAAAAAGTAAAAAAGTATAGTAATTTTTATAGTAATTTATTAAATAGACTTAAAGCGATGGTTAGTAGCCCCTCACATGGCTGTAAGGACATAGATACGAGATAGAAGAATTAACAACTTAAAACACACGTCGATTCATAAAAATATAACTACAGGAGTAAACTTGTACATAAACTGCCAAAAACCCCAGACATGAGTGCCGGTTTGAACCTAATTTTAACGCTTATTAACGGATTATCTATCCCTTTATAGAAAAATAATATAAGTAGCAGACTTGAGACTTAGATTAACATTACCATGGCAAATTACGCAAAACTATTATTGGTGTTATTATTTATATTATTATAATTAATATTATTATTGATTTACCTCTATGACCTGCTCAATTTTTCCCCTTTTGCAAACATTGTGATAGCTTATACAGTAATAGATTATAATGCCATTGTTTGTAATTATCGTTAAACGTGTTACTATCACGAGAAAAAAGACAATGGAAAAACAAATCTTTTAAATGTGTCATTTTTTCCTCCCTGACTATATAGGGCTGTTGATACTGTAACATGCAACCGTCAAATTTGCGTGGAGTTAAATAAAAATGAAAGCTGTGCATGTCTACGTTCAACGAAAAGTCACGGTAAGAAAATTACTCCTTCTAGCATCTAGAAAGTTTACACATTGGAGCTAGATAAACGTGGTGTAGTGAGAATTTACACTCAGAACAAATATTAGTTAAAACACACATTTTTTTGCCATGCGATGACCAAAATTTAACAATAGTTTAGATTGTACCAGGAAAGGGTCATATTTTGCCAAATATTGCTATAAACATATGGCACTTTTTTTAATCTTACAGGATTTTTGTTCAGAAATGAACAGTTTATGTGAGACATTTCACTCCTTGCTTAGTCAACTTTCTTCGACTCTGAAAGGAGAAAGGAAAGGCTGAAAAACAATAGGCTGTTTAGTTGTGTTAAATTGAACCCAATATTTTCTCTCTCTTTAAATGTTTATATTAAAAGAAGGTTCACATATCTGGTGTTTTTTTCTTAGTTTGGAACGATTTTTGGTTCTGATTCTGATATAAACTTAACACCCTATTTCCCCTGGCACTGGATAGCAATGATCGATGGGAAGAGAGCCAAATAGCAGATCTTAGAATAAAAATGGCCAAAATATATTCCCAGCAACTATTCTTATGAATATGGATTCATCTCGTTAAAAGCTGGCAGTGAGGCAATTAAGCATATGACAAAAGCCTATCTTCTGATTGATTCCCTTTCATTGAAAGGAAAAGAGCTTTTCCATGATAGTATCGGATCGCTACACCGTTTTTTCTCACTAAAGTCAAGTGGTGATATTCTAGGCTTGTTGAATTCTAAGAATAAAACAAATGTAATTCTAAGAGTAAACCCGCTAAACAGTGACCTTTTTCTTCGTGATATTGTTTCTGCTCTTTCTCAATTGCTAGGTGAAAAATTATACAGCTGGGGCAGAGACACCCAGCCTACTCCTAGAATAAACAAGTATTTGGGAGGGGCTAAAAAATATGTGTGGCAACCAAGTGAGTTGCTATAGAAAAATATAGTAGATTTTTCGGATAAAGGGATAGAACGAATAAAGGTATGTGGCACCGCAACCAAACTAAGCCTCACTCATACTGCGTACAATAGGGGCTTAGTAGGCTCCAAGAGTATTTTTAAATCAGATCAACCTGTGAACAGTAAGTAAATTAGGAAATTAGGATGTGTAATATTTTGAATACTCATTATGATATTTTTGTTTCTTGATAATAAGACAGAAATATGAACAATTTGTGATTCTGAACTATTCCTATTCCAAATAAATTTCTTTTCTTCTAAGTTATTTCTATTATCATAGGGTTGCATATAGTTTTTGTTTATCTAAAAAAGAATTCACTAGCTTTTAGCTATCATACATTAACATTATCAGCACTATATGAGAAGTATTTTTTGTTAATACTTTCCCGTTCTGTCAAATATAGAGCAAACGGAATTTTTTTTTCAGAAATTTGGAAAGAGCGATTGCAATTTGAACATAGTTTACCGTATAAAAGGGAAATCCCCCGTAAAAAGAAAAACCCCCCGTAAAAAGAGAAACCCCATATATAGTTAACCATCCCCTCATTCGCAGAACATTCCGCTTAAGTTTGATTGATGCTTTATTGAGAACGTGATCAACGCCTATAACAACAAAAAGCACTGTGTACCTACCGTTTGTTTTTAGTAAAAATAAGTAAACAAATAATAAATAAATAAATATATAGATGTTGTGAATCTATATAGAGATGTAAATTTTGGCTTAGAAAGCCAAGATCTACAACTATAGCATAGAAGAAATTCAAGATACAATTTTCATCAAAACCAAGCTTCTTTTGTGGGTAGAAAATTATCCAAATGATCTTGTGATATATAAATTGACAGGTAAAGTTAAATCAACAAATTTCATATATTTAGAATCAACATGAAAAGCAACCTTTTGGATCTATATATTGTAATCAAAATTCTATTAATTATGGATTTCTTCTACTGACAAGGGCTGCTCTTTACTTGCAGTTTTTACGAAATAGCCGAAATTCTCACTTTACTTTGACAAAATCACTTTCTTTTTTTGAAAGGTCACTGTAGCTTTTTAATTTTTTTCGTCTGAGCCCTTTTCTTATAACCACCGATAACCGATCTGATATATTTGACCCAGTTTGATAATTATTTACTGTGATTGGTCTTTCAATATTTTACTATTTTTTTTCGAGGCCAACCACTTGTTCCTTAAACAATATTCAACAAAATCCAAAAAGACTTGCCTAGACTGAGTATAATTTCCCCATAGAAATTAGTTAGGAAGAAAACTGAAAGAAAAACGCTTTATTGATCCCCAGGGATTTACAAATTTCCTTTTACAAGCCCATTAAATCCCCAAATAGGATTAGTTGCCATACCAAATGCTCCCAATTTCTAAGATCGGACCTTATGTGAAGTTCTTAAAGGCAAAGCTTATCACGTATCAAATCTCAGGAAAAAATATGTTTCCCATTTATATTCCAAGGGGCTGAAAGAAGTCTAATCATCTCCTTTGGACAGTTAATCATTCGAATTTGAAAAAAATCTATCCATGATCATTCCGAGCTACGCACGTGCCAAAGTGGACAGACAGGAAACTCTCAGAATATTAGCATTATTATATTCGTAATGTAAAGAGATTCAATGATCCCGGACTGGACACTCGAGAGAGATTTAAACACTGAAGCTTCAGGGATACACAATTTGTTCCTACATATCTGTTCAATTACAGTACATTTTTGGGGGGGAAGGGGGGGGGAGACACATGAGGAATAGTTATAAAGCGGTCAAATAAAATAGTTTAAAAAAATGATAAACTATCCACTACATATTTTAAAGGTACCTGCTATATACTCGTACAATTGTCAATTTCGAATGTAATTAGGGAGAAAAGAAAAAAGGAGGCACCACTAGACTACCCAATACCTGGCTCTTTACGCTAAAGTTTTACTGTCTGTCCCAATTTTTAAGTGTGACTCCTGAACCATAAGGGCCATTTTATTAGAATAGGCAGCTTTTTTAAAAGTGCAAAAAACTTTAGCGTGAAGAGCAAGGTATTGAGGAGCTTATTGAAGATGTGGACGGACACAGGAAGTATAAATCATTAACGAATCTGAAGGGGGATGGGGACAAATGAAGGGGGAAGGGGGATGGGGACAAATGAAGGGGGAAGGGGGACAAAGCTTATTCAGGAGCTTAAGAAAGGAGATAAGTGCTTTATGATGATATTGTTAATATGGATATCCCATTTTAAATTAGAAGAAACTGCGACAGTTCACACTTCTCATCATATATGAGAAGTCTATCTACACTAGATTCCCGGAACAAATTTAGTTTAGCATTACAATATTATACCTTTTATTATGTCTCAACTTTAGGGTTTGGAAACAGAATAAAAGAGTTTGACACTTGATATCAAAATTAGAATTAAGAAGTAAAAATTGGTCTTGCTATCTAATTCTGATAAATTAAGATGTTCACCATCCTGTGCTTAAACCATGGAAGGGTCAAAAGTATTACAAACAAATGTGCTATACATTGAAAGCAGAAAATCTAAGTTGAAGTGTAAATTTCAGTTTAAGTTCCGTATTGGACTAAAATACTGTTTCCATCTCTTCACACGTCTATCGAATATATTCATAAAGTACATATTAGACCTGGTTATTTTGCAACGAGAAAGTTTCTTATATAGCAAGCGCGGATTTGAACACATTTTTCTTTGATGTGTAGATGTAGATTTTTGCGACAATCTGAAGTTGTAGCTTAAGAATTTTTAGGCACTGAAGCGTCGAAGTTGGCGGTGAAAAATATAGTAGCCAAACAGATTTTCCATGAGCTAAAATCGTCCTTTCAAGAAAAAAAAAACATGAAAGCTTTCCAGCATTTCGTAATATTCTGCGCTTCACCATCCATAAATCTCCTTCTAAAAACTGCATCCTTTGATTTAACTAGCTCGAATTTTTATTTGAATGTAATCTATTCTCCTCTAAGCAGGGCATTAATTTTAGTAGCCACTAAAACCAAACTACTTCAAAAACTAATTTATTCCAGATAAAACCAGCATTTGACCAATGAAAATAGCTTCATGAGAAAATACAACTTGTCAGTGTAGTCAATCCAACCCACGACAGCTTGGATTTATCAACAATTCTCCCTCCTTGCGCATACATAGATGTAAACATACACAAAATACAAAGAAAAAATTTTTTGCCAAAAGAAAATTCATAGGAAAATATATTCCTGTAATTTCTTTTTAACGCAAACCCCCGAACCCAGCAAGAAGTGCTATCAAGAGGACTCACATTGTACGTTCAGCTTGATTCCAGTTTCCAACTTCTTTTCTAAGAGTGCTTCGTGCTCGGAGACACAGCGAAGGATGCGATTATGCTGATCTCGTCTAATTTTGAATTCTAGTGTGGAAGTTGCAATCCAAGATTTGGAAGTTCCCTCCATAGTTGAGTTCATCTGGTAGGCATTATGAGATATTTCTTCGTCACCTAAGAAACAAAAGATGAAAAGTTTCTATCTTTATATCTTTCGAAATTCTAATTAAACTAGGATATTTCATCCAATAACATTCCCTTTTAGAAACTTGGAAACAGGTGAAATCTGCATTTGAAAGAATAAAAGCACTCAGTGTCTACGGTAACCTAAAAGAATTAATCATGACGTGATTTAAAACCTAAGCTCTTTAGTCAAGTTTATAGATAAAAAAGAATTATTTTGGGGTAATAGATGATTTGGATTGGATTTTCGAATAGGATACACAAAAATCTGCAACGGTCAAGAGCAAACTGTTAAAGCCAATGTATATTTCACATTTTCCCCAAAAATGAAATGGAAGAAAGCCAATTTCGCTTGAAATGGTAACCTTTTCAGTTTGATAGGATAGAAGAAAAGTAACTAAAGATGTCGTTCTTTCCGCAACATTGCTGAAAATGGAAATGGTGGGTATATATATGGGTCCACACTATGTATGTTTTCAGACTTGAAAACGACCAAATGGAGAATAATTGTAAATTTAAGAGGAAATATCAATATGAGAAAAACGTAAATTTCTCTAGAAATACTTCCGACACTTTAAGCTTGATCCTTAGCCCCACACTTAGTTTAAAATATAATTCCTGATTTCGTATGTTTAAGAGGCAAAAATAAACCACTATCTTTGTTAAACAATGACAAGAAAAATTTAAATAGCATGCAAGCACGCACAAACTGAGAAATTAGGGCCCGTGCCCCCCCCCCCCTCTAAAAAATTTAAATATTATATGATTTTGTTGTAATTTGCTATGTTTTTAATAAAATTCAGTCGTTTTTATGTGTTTAATAGAACCTGAGCCCTCTCAGCTTTTCCAAATAATTTATTATGTTAGTCCCTGGTACCATAAACAATCCTTCATAATAAACAAATATATATGCTTGTTAAATAGTTAGTCCAATAAGTTTGTTAGCAAATGTTTGATGGGTAAGGATTGGGACAAAAAACAAATCAGTACAGCAATTCAAATAAGAACATACCAATAAACCAACGTAGGTTTGGAACTGGATTTGCACCCGCACTTACACACTGGACCATTGCAATGGTGTCCGACTGAACCGTGATATTTCCAGGTCGCTCAACGTGAGAACCATTATAAACAATAGAGACCATTTGTGGGGGAACTAGAATGAGAAAAAACATATTCATTTGCTGCCAAAATCAACATTTATTGTACAAAAAGCTGCATGTGGCTAATCCGTCTACACTACATTCTCCTCCGCTCTATTTATAAACACAGCTGTACTCTTAGTGCTTTCCAGCGAAATAACTGATTTCTTAAATTTTTTCTTATGATCTTGTTCCACTCCGTTCAACTCCGTTCAACAACCTTCCTCTTTTTGTCTCGGCCTTATTTGCCTTGCCAAAAAGCATATTCCTCGTAGTCCTTCATCCATAAGATTTGTCCTAGCCATATTAATCTTTCACCTTCCTTACTAATAATACTGCATAGGCAAGCAATTTTTCAAGTTCTATTTTTACCCTTATGTATTTGGTTTTGCGTACAGTATTGTCACCATTATGGATTTTGTTTGGACATTTACTACCCCCCCCCCGCCAGGCTTTAAAAATGTATTTTGAGAAATAAAAACTTTTGATAAGGAACATTTTAATAGAACCATCTACCGAAACAACTGAAGAAACAACGCTTTGTTTGGTTAGTACAAATTTAATTTGGTATTATTTTCGAGTGATATTCGTTTTTTTTGGGGGGGAATAAATCCATTTAATGTTAAGAATGACATTTTAGGCTATCATAGACAAGAGAACCCTAGGAGCCATTTTTTAATTTTAGAATTTCCCACCAGGGTACTTTTGTTTAACAGGGCATTACATGATAAATATCCAGCCCTGGAATAAACTTTAATTAAAAATAATTGGAGATAACAAGATTTCCTGTCGTCTAAGGAAAAGAAGACTAAAGAATTTTGCTCTTTGTGTTTCTAATGGTTTCTATACTTTGTTTGAAGTCAGCATGTCCTTTGAAGTATTTTCTTTCTTTGAAAGCTAAAATTCTTTTTCTTGCTGCGAACTAAACATCAAATGTGATTCTTTTTCGCGTAAACTTCTAGATACTCGATGATTAGAATGTTGAAAATATTCTAAGAAAATCATTACAGCTTTTTCTTACGACCTCGAAAACTTCATTTCTCAAGGACAGTATCAAATCCGCACTACTGCTCTAACTGTTTTTTCGAATTTTAAAATAAAATATTCATTTGAATGTGTGTAGCTATATTGCCAATTATTTTGTGTTTAGCCTAGGGGAGAGGATCTTCTTAGGAAAAGAAACAACTCAATCAATAAATCGAATATATTAGAGATCGTGCAGACCCTTTAAATACTCGAAATTTACTAATTCTTCTGTTGTCCATAGAGCTAAAACTTCACTTTTTTTGCTGCAACTTCACCAAACTAGTCCTTTCCCTTTTCTGTTGTGCAAACAAGTGAAAAGATAGAGAATTAAGCAAGCGTTCTAAAAAAGAGAAGCGTGACAGACAAAATGACAATGTTGAAAAGTTTTTCCTGGAACAAGATATATAATTGATGCTAGTTGCATGACTGATGAAATGTTCAATTTCGATTTAATTCAAACATTGGTAAAAACCATAGACGTATTAATCTATAGTAGAACAACAGACAGAATTAGTCTTTACGAGCTTTGTACGCTTTTTCTTCCATGCATTCAGCAAAAGTTTCCCAAGGATTGGTTCTATTATTTTACAATTCCTTGGAGAATCATTTCTTTTTGCCAGCTGCATAGTGAATCTTTACCTGTTTGCATGTTGGAATAATTTTTTTTGTATAACGGGGCATCTATTCAGGTAATAATATTTGAAAAATAAAATAAGCCAATAAAAACGTTTCAGAAAAATGCACAATTCTTAGCTTTTCAAACAGTTCGTGGTAACGAACTGTAAGTAAGGAGCGACCCGGCTCAATAGTAACTGAAACTCATAAAAAACGAAATTTGGAAACCAATTGATACATCAAGAGAATTAGATTTTTTTGCTGATTTCAAATATATAAGTTTCACTAAGTTTAGTCTTACCCATTAAAAGTTAAGCGCCTGAGAAAATTTGCCTTATTTTCCAAAAAGGGGGGAAACACCCCCTAAAAGTCATAGAACTTTAATGAAAATAATACTATCAGATATAGCGTACGAGATAACTCTACTGTAGAAGTTTCAAGCTCCTATCTATAAAACTGTGGAATTTTGTATTTTTTGCCAGAAGAATTATCACGGGTGCGTGTCTATTTGTTTTTTTTTTGTTTGCCCCTTATGCACAATAAAACTTAAAACGAACATAAATTATTCTGTATATGAAAGGGGCTGTCCCCTCCTCAACGACTCCCTCTTTACGCTAAACTTTTTTATTGTTTTAAAAAAGAAAGTTGTGAGACACAGTCAAACTTTAGCGTAAAAAGTGAGGCGTTGAGGAGGGGACAGCTTCTTTCAAATATGGAATAATTTCTGTTCGTTTTAAGTTTTAATGTTGCTCCTTACTTTCAGTTGAAAAACTAGTTTTTTTTATTCAATGATCTATAAGATTGAGTAATAGAAGTTTCAAGTTCAATAGCTATTACGGCTATTTGGAGTTGGGTTATTCATCAAGTTCACTTTTTATATTTTTAAAAATTTCAGCGTTAATGTCCTTGATTCACTCTTCAATTTGTAAATTCCGAAAGATATTCCTTAAAAAAGGGATAATTCCTTAAAGACAAAAATTAAAGCATTTTGGGAATAAGGTGTGTTTCTGAAGCCAGTTTGACTAATTGCACATTAAGGTATGTTTAATCTCGACTCTCCGTTAGACTAAAAATGCCTTTTTCTATTTTAGGCTGTGATTGTTTTTTGGAATTAATCAAGTTGGATTCTGAATGATTCAGTTGTACCCATTAAAGGTATTTTAATCAAGCTTCATTCAAAATCATCAAGATTCTACTTAGAAACAAGAAATCATCAGCACCATCTAGGGATTACTTTCAATGAATCTCCCATTTCTGTCAAGGATTATAGTTTTTTTGCAATACAATTTTACACCTTATGCACATTAGCATGCCGAGTTATAACCAGAAAGGGCATTTGTTTTCAAGGAATATCGTTTTTTAATTTATCTACAAAATTCATCTCTAGACTAAAAATTAATAATAAAGCAGTGTAGCCAGTGATGATTGAGAGAAAAAGGTGGACTAATAGGAGTTAATCCGCAAGGGAAGTAATGATCTAGAATATAGTGAGTTGGAAAACTAATTTTCCGCAGGAAACCCAAGTACTAAGCTCCTCAGAAGAGGTAAGTTTGAGACAAAACAAAAACAATAAAACTTCGTCTTGTCCCTTAGACATTCTAAAGGAAATGTGTTTAATGAAGAGAAGAAAAAAAAGTAAGACAGCTCAATGAATCTGTTAGTCAATGATTCATAGTCTAAACAGAACATAGGGGAGATTTGACCAAAGAGGAGCATTCAATTTGTCTATTTTAAGACCCTAGACCCTTCAAAATCATGATTGAAAAAACTTTTTATGTGACTTTTTTCTTCGGAGTTGTATCTTAAATCCTTCCTTCTATTTAAGTTTTTCAAGACTTATCAAATTCTCTTTTCTGCAGTCCACTGAGATAAAAAAAAGCACAAGTTTGACTTGTGAACGATTAACAAACTAATTAGGTTAAAGTTGTAAAAATAGGATACTAAAGTTATCTAGTGATCTTTAACCTACAGCTAGATGCCAGTAAAAAAAAAAAAAAAAAGATTTGACACAGATCAGAAACAAATGAAAAAATAGATTCAGCAATTACATTAGCATTATCCTGCTTGACCCTACAATCTTTTCATTAGGTTTTGTTGTCTAAACAATTAACGAATAAACGGAAAACAAAACGAAGAGTTTTCCCTCGACTATTAATTAGAAGTTTTACCAACAATTGTGCATCGCCGTGTTAGATCATGCAAAAAAAAAAAACGGAACAGACAGCTTAAATTCAGCTGTTAATGTTAATTCTTAACAACAAATCTGTATTTGAGGAATATTGGAAGATTTAAACTGATTGACATTTAAAAATGTGAGCTTTTCGGAGCATTAGAAGCGTTTCATTAGTCTTGATCCCCCATAGTTCTAGCTCTAACAACACCACAAACACAGGAACTTGCTAACAGAAGTGTGTCTAAAACGTGTATATTGCTGGATGGGATCCCACGGAAATTATTATCCTTCGTTTAATCAAAATGTCACTTTTCTTGTTCTTTATAATTTTTATTTTTTTTAAACAAACAGCAATTAATATGAATGTATAAATGGATATTAAAACTAACCTAAACTTAAATAAATTATCAAATCAGAGGTATAATGAACAGTTACAACCAGAGATAAGATTGGGGCTGGGGCCCGCTCAAACCCCCTGAAGACAAGTTACTTGTAATTGACTTAAAAAAAATAATTTTACTTTGATGGTTTATAATTTTCCTTTTGAGGGATTTGGTGATAAAAACCCAAAATATTCAGTAATACCATGGGGAATAGCTTACCACGAACCACAAGCTGAGCAGGCTCAGAAGTGAGAGAGTCAAGAACGTCAATAGCAGAATTTGTTACTTGACATTCCCACAGGCCGTCATCAAAATCCAACCTAGCGTTTGAAATCCTTAAACTACAGTCACCAGAGTCACGGTCTGCTGCCCATTCGTATTTCCCAGCATACATTCCAATGGGCTGAAAGAAAATGATGGGGTTTGAGATCACACAGAGTTGTTCACAAGACGAAAGTACCGCCAAAAAAACTGAAATGGCTAAGTTCGGGCAGCTACAAGAACTTGTAAGCCCTACCTATACAGTTGAACATTTTAGGCAAAGCAATGTACTGACTATAGGCCATTTTAAGGGTCAAATTAAAGTAGAAAAAAGAATAAATAAATAGTCATTAACTTGAGGGTTGTCATTACATTTTCTGCCAAGCATGAATTGCCAATGAACGATGATGAGGAACGGCCAAATAATTGATTCTTCCTTATCTTATAAAGCAGATGTGTCTCTAACTTCTCAATTTCAGATAACAAATTTCAATTTAAAATAGATTGATTCACTAGCCTGATTCATATTTTAGGAGCCATGAGCACCAAGTTTTTTTTTTTTTTTTTTTTTTTGGTGGGGGCTGATTCTTATGAATTTTAACTCAACCAGGTAAAAAAATACTACCAGTAACAATATACAAATTTTCTATATAATCATCGAACTTTATTAGGGGTGTTCTGCAATCACTCACTAGTGGTGGGGAGGGGGGTCAGTCTTCTATCCCGAAGTTAACAATTTTTTTAATGAGCATATACATTCAATCTTTGGTGGAGTTCTATCCCTTAGCAGTATTAAATTCAATTTCAAAGTACTGATAGTCCCAATAAATTCAGCTAAACTGGTTCAAACTACTTTCAGCATTAAAAGAGGAAAACAACATAAGGTTCTTCAGTCAGCCAAAGCCCTGTGGGAAACTGTATTTGCACCTAT
Organism: Artemia sp. Qi Xiang Cuo; assembly: GCF_049724085.1. Classification (NCBI taxonomy): domain Eukaryota; kingdom Metazoa; phylum Arthropoda; class Branchiopoda; order Anostraca; family Artemiidae; genus Artemia; species Artemia sp. Qi Xiang Cuo. Next base: position 42,087,356 of record NC_142799.1, read on the forward strand.
ATCCAAATTGTCTAAAACGTCAGAATGTATCAAGAGTTCGGCGCTTTAGCTTCCCATTTGTGGTATCCATATTTAAAATGTTAATTCCTGTTTTTAGTTTTTTTTTTGTAACTCGGGCAATAACAACAACTTTAACAACAAACTTTAACAACAAACAACGAAATCGACAGTAAGTTCCCAATTATCCCTATGTTAGTGTAAATTTTTTTTAAAGTATGTCTACATTTGGCGTTTTCAGGAAAACTGGGCCGGAAATCTAAGAAACTAAACCAATCAAATCACGTCTTCATGGGTTTTGGCACGAACCGTCCTTTTTGGTTGCAACTTGATAGGCTGACATTCCCAGATTTTTTTTCCAAGTTTTCCAGAAAACGTCTGATTTGGACACGCTCTTTATGGTTTTCTCAGTGAGAATGAAAAAACAGAAATTTTCTCACTTGGAAAAACAGGAATTTTCTCACATTTATGTCTGTTTTCATGGATGGTTATGTGTGTTGTTCGATTTATTTGATGTTTTTCAGGGATGGTTATGGATGATTTATGGTTTTTGTCAGTGAGAATTTGAATAACAGGAACTTTCTCACATTTATGTCTGTTTTTATGGTTTTTGTCAGTGAGAATGGAAAAACAGGAACTTTCTCACATTTATGTCTGTTTTCATGGATGGTTATGTGTGTTGTTCGATTTATTTGATGTTTTTCATGTCTGTGTTATGGATGATTTATATCTGTTCGTTGTCAGTAAGAATGGACATGCTCGACGCGAATTTTATGTGATTGTTTGGATAACCTAACCTGAGAACTTGATTTACATAATCGCTAGGGGAAATTATTGATTCACGAGGGGGAAATTAAGAAACATTATGGCTTCTTTGATCTTAGGTCTGAGGGATAAATGTTCTTTAGGTCAGAGAGAAAAATAAATATTCTATTTTTAAATATGGCTTCATTGATCTTTAGTGTCAGGAATTATAAATGACATCACTTGTTATCTCGGAATTATGCGGGAGTCTAAAGAGATAGAAATTCTATTTTTAAATACGGCTTCACTGAGCTTTAAGTCGGAGAGATAAATTGATATTCTAACGAAACCTTAATAGTTTACCTAGGAAAATTTATGAGATGAAGAGATTAGCGTAGGAAAGGGTTTCCTAGAAATTTGAAATGTGAAAGCACAGAGATGCCAAAAAACAAAAGGAACACGCTGAAATTGCGTTTAGGGATTATTTGGGCGAAACTGTTTTAGTCATTTTATGGAATTATTTCGGCGAAACAGTTAGAGACATTTTAAAATATGATTTTTGAAGAGATTTTAGGAGAGAATTTGAGGGTAAAACTTTGTGGTCGTTATAATACACAAGTTCCATTTTAACAGTGTTGTGAGGTCCCCTACCCCAACCCCAAAGGGCCCCGATCGCCCTACCCCAACCCCGAAGGGTTCCAATCCCCATACCACAATCCAGAAGGAACCCCTGGTCCCCAAAGGTTCCCAGGACTCCCACCCGGCCCCCCAAACCCCCAAAGTCCCTCTCCGGGCCCCCAAAGGCACATCAAGCTCCCAAAAGACCACCGGTGTCCCAAAGGCCTTCACCCGGTCCCCAAATGTCCCCCAGGCTCCCAACTGGCCCCCCAGGACCCCCAAAGGCCCTCCACCGGTCCCCAAAGGTCCCCCAAGCTCCCAAAGGGCCCCCCTCCCCTCCCTCTCCCTCCCCCTCCTCACCGTCCCCTCCCCCTCCCCCTCCTCCCAACCCCCTCCCCTCCTCCCCACCCCTCCCCTCCTCCCCACCCCTCCCCTCCTCCCCACCCCCTCCCCTCCTCCCCTCCCCATTTTTTTAATATTTTTTGTGCATTGAGACACAGAAGGGCACCCTCCCCCCGGCTCCCCCCCCCCAAAGGGCCCCCGACGCCCCAAAGACCTGATTTTTCAGAGTCATGGTTTACCATTTTGGATTTCTTTCGTTGATGTGTGTTGTCTGAAACTTATGATTTGGGATATGTAAATTACTATTTCGGACTTTTCTGAGCTAGATTTCTTAGTCTTTCGTTGGTGTGTGTTGCCTGAAACCTATGATTTGGGATGGATGGATTGCAATTTTTGACTTTTCTGAGCTAGGTTTCTTAGCCTTTCATAGGTGTGTGTTGTCAGAAAATTATGATTTGGGATGTGTAGTTTGCTATTTCAGGCTTTTCTGAGCTATGATTTCGTAGTATTTCGTAGGTGAATGTTGTCTGAAACCTATTGTTTGGGATGAGTAGTTTGCTATTTCTGGCTTTTCTGAGCTAGGTTTCTTAGCCTTTCATAGGTGTGTGTTGTCTGAAACTTATGATTTGGGATATGTAATTTGCTATTTCCGGCTTTTATAAGCTAGATTTTTTATTCTTTCGGAGGTGTGTGGTGTCTGAAACCTATGATTAGGGATGTGTGGGTTATTATTTTTTGAATTTTCTGAGCTGGATTTCTTAGCCTTTCGTAGGTGTGTGTTGTCTGAAAAATATGATTTGGGATGGTTAATTTGCTATTTTTGGCTTTTCTGAGCTTGATTTCATAGCCATTCATAGGTGTGTGCTTCCAGAAAATTATGATTTGGGAGGTGTAGTTTGCTTTTTGGACTTTTCAGAGCTAGGATTCTTAGTCACTAATAGGTGTTTGTTGTATAAAGCTTCGAGTTTGAGATGAGTAGTTTGCTATTTCAGACTTTTCATAGCCAGGTTTCTTAGTATTTCGTAGGTGAATGTTGTCTGAAACTTATGATTTGGGATATGTAAAATACTCTTTCGGGCTTTTCTGAGTTGGATTTCTTAGTCTTTCATAGGTGTGTGTTGTCTGAAACCTATGATTTGGGATGAGTGGTTTGCTTTTTTGACTTTTATGAGCTGAATTTCTGAGCCTTTAGTAGGTGTGTGTTGACTGAAACCTATGATTTGGGATTTGTAGTTTGCTATTTTTGACTTTTCTGAGCTAGGTTTCTTAGCCTTTCATAGGTATGTGTTGTCAGAAAATTATGATTTGGGATGTATAGTTTGCTATTTCAGGCTTTTCTGAGCTAACGTTTCCTAGTATTTTGTAGGTAAATGTTGTCAGAAACCAATAGTTTGGAAATGAGTAGTTTGCTATTTTTGTCTTTCCTAAGCTAGGTTTCTTTGCCTTTTGTAGGTGTGTGTTGACTGAAACCTATGATTTGGGATATGTAGTTTGCTATTTTTGACTTTTCTAAGATGGATTTATTAGCCTTTCATAGGTGTGTGTTGACTGAAACCTATGATTGGGTTGAGTGGTTTGCTATTTTTGTCTTTTCTGAGCTAGATTTCTTAGCCTTTCATAGGTATGTGTTGTCAGAAAATTAAGATTTGGGATGTGTAGTTTGCTATTTGGACTTTTCAGAGCTATGATTCTTAGTCCATCATAGGCGTTTGTTGACTGAAACTTCTAGTTTGGGATGAGTAGTTTGCTATTTCAGGCTTTTCTGAGCTAAGATTTCTTAGTCTTTCATAGGTGAATGTTGTCTGAAACCTATGATTTGGGATATGTAAATTACTATTTCGGACTTTTCTAAGCTAGATTTCTTAGTCTTTCGTTGGTGTGTGTTGTCTGAAACCTATGATTTGGGATGTGTGGGTTGCTACTTTTGACTTTTCTGAGCTGGATTTCTTAGCCTTTCATAGGTGTTTGTTGTCTGAAACCTATGATTTGGGATGACTAGTTTACTATTTTTGACTTTTCTGAGCTAGATTTCTTAGCCTTTCATAGGTGTTCGCTTTCAGAAAATTATGATTTGGGAGGTATAGTTTGCTTTTTGGACTTTTCAGAGCTAGGATTCTTAGTCACTCATAGGTGTTTGTTGTCTGAAACATATAGTTTGGGATGACTAGTTTGCTATTTTTGACCTTTCTGAGCTAGATTTCTTAGCCGTTCATAGTTGAATGTTGTCTGAAACCTATGATTTGGGATATGTAAATTACTATTTCGGGCTTTTCTGAGTTGGATTTCTTAGTCTTTCATAGGTATGTGTTGTCTGAAACCTATGATTTGGGATGTGTGGGTGGCTATTTTTTGACTTTTCCGAGCTGGATTTCTTAGTCGTTCATAGGTGAGTGCTGTCTGAAACTTATGATTTTGGATGGTTAATTTGCTATTTCCGGCTTTTATTAGCTAGGTTTCTTAGCCTTTCATAGGTGCGTGTTGTCAGAAAATTATGATTTGGGATGTGTAGTTTGCTATTTCAGGCTTTTCTGAGCTAAGATTTCCTAGTATTTCGTAGGTAAATGTTGTCAGAAACCAATAGTTTGGAAATGAGTAGTTTGCTATTTTTGGCTTTCCTGAGCTAGGTTTCTTTGCCTTTCGTAGGTTTGTGTTGACTGAAACCTATGATTTGGGATATGTAGTTTGCTATTTTTGACTTTTCTGAGCTGGATTTATTAGCCTTTCATAGGTGTGTGTTGACTGAAACCTATGATTGGGTTGAGTGGTTTGCTATTTTTGTCTTTTCTGAGCTAGATTTCTTAGCCTTTCATAGGTATGTGTTGTCAGAAAATTAAGATTTGGGATGTGTAGTTTGCTATTTGGACTTTTCAGAGCTATGATTCTTAGTCCATCATAGGCGTTTGTTGACTGAAACTTCTAGTTTGGGATGAGTAGTTTGCTATTTCAGGCTTTTCTGAGCTAAGGTTTCTTAGTCTTTCATAGGCGAATGTCGTCTGAAACCTATGATTTGGGATATGTAAATTAATATTTAGGACTTTTCTAAGCTAGATTTCTTAGTCTTTCGTTGGTGTGTGTTGTCTGAAACCTATGATTTGGGATTTGTGGGTTGCTACTTTTGACTTTTCTGAGCTGGATTTCTTAGCCTTTCATAGGTGTTTGTTGTCTGAAACCTATGATTTGGGATGACTAGTTTGCTATTTTTGAATTTTCTGAGCTAGATTTCCTAGCCTTTCATAGGTGTGTGATTTCAGAAAAATATGATTTGGGATGTAGAGTTTGCTTTTTGGACTTTTCAGAGCTATGATTCTTAGTCACTCATAGGTGTTTGTTGTCTGAAACCTATAGTTTGGGATGACTAATTTGCTATTTTTGACTTTTCTGAGCTAGGTTTCTTAGCCTTTCATAGGTGAGTGTTGTCTGAAACTTATGATTTGGGATATGTTAATTACTATTTCGGGCATTTCTGAGTTGGATTTCTTAGTCTTTCATAGGTATGTGTTGTCTGAAACCTATGATTTGGGATGTGTGGGTTGCTATTTTTTTACTTTTCCGAGCTGGATTTCTTAGCCGTTCATAGGTGAGTGCTGTCTGAAACTTATGATTTGGGATGGTTAATTTGCTATTTCCGGCTTTCATTAGCTAGGTTTCTTAGCCTTTCATAGGTGCGTGTTGTCAGAAAATTATGATTTGGGATGTGTAGTTTGCTATTTAGACTTTTTAGAGCTAGATTTCTTAGTCCATCATAGGTGTTTGTTGTCTGAAACCAATAGTTTGGGATGAGTAGTTTCCTATTTCAGGCTTTTCTGAGCTAGATTTCTTAGCCTTTCATCGGTGTGTGCTTTCAGAAAATTATGATTTGGGATATGTAAATTACTATTTCGGGCTTTTCTGAGTTGGATACTTCTAAATTTTTCCGTAGAAGATAGGAAAATTTATACTATGATTGTGATTATTTTCCATGAAGATAAAAAGTTTCACTTTAATTCTAAATTTTCTTAAATTCAATTCCGACCTTTCTCAAAGAGATGAAAAAAATTAAAGATCTGTTCCAAATATTTTCCCGGAAGAAGAAAAGATCAACTTCGATTCTGAATTTTCTCAATGAAAATGAAAAAGTTATTGATCAAATCTTTTTTCCCAAAATAATATAAAAATTTCCACTTCAGTTCAGATTTTTTTCTCAAAGAGATGAAGAAATTTAAAGTTCTGTTCCAAATTTTTCATAGAAGATAGGAAATGTTATACTTTGATCGTGAATATTCGAGTTCTATTCTGAATTTTACCAAAGAACACAATTCAATTATAATTTCCCCAATAAAAAATTTAAAGTTCAATTCTAAAATTTTCAGTGGAAAATAGAAAAAGTAATACCATACGTGTGAATATTTTCCCGGAAGATAAAAAGTTCTAGTTCAATTTAAAATTTTTTCAACGAAGTGAAGAAGAATTCAAGTTATCTGCTGAATTTTTACGAAAGAACACAATTCAATTCTAATTTCACCAGAGAAAATAAAAATATTCCACTTCAGTTCCTTATTTCACAAAGACAAAGAAATTTAAAGTTCAATTCGAAATTTTTCGGTGGAAGATAGAAAAAGTAATAGCATGCCTGTGAATATTTTCATGGAAGATAAAAAGTTCTAGTTTAATTTAAACTTTTATCAACGAAGTGAAGGAAAGTTCAAGTTCTCTTCTGAATTTTCTCAATGAAAAAGAAATTAGTCATTGATCATTTCTATTTTTTCCAAATAATATAAAAATTTTCCACTTTAGTTCAGATCTGGCTCGAAAAGATGAAAAATTTAAAATACTTTTCCAAATTTTTCACTGAAGATAAAAAAGTTCAAGTTCTCTTCGGAATTTTACCAAAGAACACAATTCAATTCTAATTTCTCCAGAGAAAATAAAAATCTTCCACTTCAGTTCTTTATTTCACAAAGACAAAGAAATTTAAAGTTCAATTCTAAATTTTTCGGTGGAAGATATAAAAAGTAATACCATACTTGTGAATATTTTCCCGGAAGATAAAAAGTTCTAGTTCAATTTAAAATTTTGTCAACGAAGTGAAGAAAAGTTCAAGTTCTCTTCTGAAGTTTACCAAAGAACACACTTCAATTCTAATTTCTCCAGAGAAAACAAAAATCTTCCACTTCAGTTCTTTATTTCACAAAGACATAAAGAAATTTAAAGTTCAATTCTAATTTTTCGGAGGAAGATAGAAAAAGTAATATCATACTAGTGAATATTTTCACGGAAGATAAAAAGTTCTAGTTCAAATTAAAATTTTCTCAACGAAGTCAAGGAAAGTTCAAGTTCTCTTCTGAACTTTACCAAAGAATAAACTTCAATTCTAATTTCTCCAGAGATAACAAAAATCTTCCACTTCAGTTCTTTATTTCACAAAGACATAAAGAAATTTAAAGTTCAATTCTAAATTTTTCGGTGGGGGATAGAAAAATTAATACCATACTTGTGATTATTTTCACGGAAGATAAAAAGTTCTAGTTCAATTTAAAATTTGCTCAAAGAAGTGAAGAAAAGTTCAAGTTCTATTCTGAACTTTACCAAAGAACACAATTCAATTCTAATTTCTACAGAGAAAATAAAAATCCTCCACTTCAGTTATTTATTTCACAAAAGACATAAAGAAATTTAAAGTTCAATTCTAAATTTTTCGGTGGACGATAGAAAAGGTAATACCATACTTGTGAATATTTTCCCGGAAGATAAAAAGTTCTAGTTCAATTTAAAATTTTCTCAACGAAGTGAAGAAAAGTTCAAGTTCTCTTCTGAACTTTACCAAAGAACACACTTCAATTCTAATTTCTCCAGAGAAAATAAAAATCTTCCACATCAGTTTTAAGTTCCCCAAAGAAATAAAGAAATTTAAAGTTCTTTTCTAAATTTTTAGATGGAAGATAGAAAAAGTAATACTATGACTGCGATTGTTTTCCATGAAGATCAAAAGTTTCACTTTATTTATAACTTTTCTTAAATTCAGTTCTGATTTTTCTCAAAGAGATGAAAAATTTAAAGTTCTGTTCCAAATTTTTCATAGAATATAGAAAAAGTTATACATTGATTGTGAATATTCAACATGAAGATAAGGAACTCCACTTTAATTCTGATTTTTCTCGAAGAAGTGCAAAATGTTCAAGTTCTCTTCTGAATTTTCTTAAAGAAGAGAAAAAAGTTAGCTCAATTCTGAATTTTACCAATGAAAATGAAAAAACCTTCCACTTCAGTTCTTAATTTCTCAAAGACATAAAAAATTTAAAGTCTAGTTCTAAATTTTTCTGTAGAAAATAGGAAAAATCATACTATGCCTGTGATTATTTTACAGTGAAGATAAAAAGTTTCACTTTAATTCTAATTTTCTTAATTTCACTACCGATTTTTTGGAAAGAGATGAAAAATTTAAAGTTCTGTTCCAAATTTTTCATAGAAGATAGAAAAAGTTATACATTGATTTGAATATTCGACTATCTTCTATGAAAAATTTGGAACAGAACTTTAAATTTTTCATCTCTTTCCAAAAAATCGGTAGTGAACTTAAGAAAATTAGAATTAAAGTGAAACTTTTTATCTTCACTGTAAAATAATCACAGTCATAGTATAACTTTTCCTATCTTCTACAGAAAAATTTAGAACTGAACTTTAAATTTTTTATGTCTTTGAGAAATTAAGAACTGAAGTGGAAGGTTTTTTCATTTTCATTGGTAAAATTCAGAATTGAGTTAACTTTTTCTCTTCTTTAAGAAAATTCAGAAGAGAACTTGAACAATTTGCACTTCTTCGAGAAAAATCAGAATTAAAGTGGAGTTCCTTATCTTCATGTTGAATATTCCCAATCAATGTATAACTTTTTCTATCTTCTATGAAAAATTTGGAATAGAACTTTAAATTTTTCATCTCTTTGAGAAAAATCAGAACTGAATTTATGAAAAGTTATAAATAAAGTGAAACTTATGATCTTCATGGAAAACTATCGCAGACATAGTATTACTTTTTCTATCTTCCATCTAAAAATTTAGAAAAGAACTTTAAATTTCTTTATTTCTTTGGGGAACTTAAAACTGAAGTGGAAGATTTTTATTTTCTCCGGAGAAATTAGAATTGAAGTGTGTTCTTCGGTAAAGTTCAGAAGAGAACTTGAACTTTTCTTCACTTCGTTGAGAAAATTTTAAATTGAACTAGAACTTTTTATCTTCCGCGAAAATATTCACAAGTATGGTATTACTTTTTCTATCTTCCACCGAAAAATTTAGAATTGAACTTTAAATTTCTTTATGTCTTTTGTCAAATAAAGAACTGAAGTGGAAGATTTTTATTTTCTCTGTAGAAATTAGAATTGAATTGTGTTCTTTGGTAAAATTCAGTAGAGAACTTGAACTTTTCTTCACTTCATTGAGAAAATTTTAAATTGAACTAGAACTTTTTATCTTCCGTGAAAATAAACACAAGTATGGTATTAATTTTTCTATCTCCCACCGAAAAATTTAGAATTGAACTTTAAATTTCTTTATGTATTTGTGAAATAAAGAACTGAAGTGGAAGATTTTTGTTATATCTGGAAAAATTAGAATTAAAGTCTGTTAATTGGTAAAGTTCAGAAGAGAACTTGAACTCTCCTTGTCTTCGTTGAGAAAATTTAAAATTGAACTAGAACTTTTTATCTTTCGTGAAAATATTCACAAGTATTATATTACTTTTTCTATATTCCACCGAAAAATTAGAATTGAAATTTAAATTTCTTTATGTCTTTGTGAAATAAAGAACTGAAGTGGAAGATTTTTGTTTTCTCTGGAGAAATTAGAATTGAAGTGTGTTCTTTGGTAACGTTCAGAAGAGAACTTGAACTTTTCTTCACTTCGTTGAGAAAATTTTAAATTGAACTAGAACTTTTTATCTTCCGTGAAAATATTTACAAGTATGGTATTACTTTTTCTATCTTCCACCGAAAAATTTAGAATTGAACTTTAAATTTCTTTGTCTTTGTGAAATAAAGAACTGAAGTGGAAGATTTTTATTTTCTCTGGAGAAATTAGAATTGAATTGTGTTCTTTGGTAAAATTCCGAAGAGAACTTGAACTTTTTTATCTTCAGTGAAAAATTTGGAACAGTATTTTAAATTTTTCATCTCTTCGAGCCAGATCTGAACTAAAGTGGAAAATTTTATATTATTTGGAAAAAATAGAAATGATCAATGGCTAATTTCTTTTTTCTTGAGAAAATTCAGAAGAGAACTTGAACTTTCCTTCACTTCGTTGAGAAAATTTTAAATTAAACTAGAACTTTTTATCTTCCATGAAAATATTCACAAGTATGGTATTACTTTTTCTATCTTCCACCGAAAAATTTAGAATTGAACTTTAAATTTCTTTATGTCCTTGTGAAATAAGGAACTGAAGTGGAATATTTTTATTTTCTCTGGTGAAATTAGAATTGAATTGTGTTCTTTGGTAAAATTCAGAAGAGAACTTGAATTCTTCTTCACTTCGTTGAGAAAATTTTAAATTGAACTAGAACTTTTTATCTTCCGGGAAAATATTCACACGTATGGTATTACTTTTTCTATCTTCCACCGAAAAATTTAGAAAAAAAACCTTAAATTTTTTATTGGGGAAATTATAATTGAATTGTGTTCTTTGGTAAAATTCAGAATAGAACTCGAATATTCACGATCAAAGTATAACTTTTCCTATCTTCTATGAAAAATTTGGAACAGAACTTTAAATTTCTTTATATCTTTGAGAAAAAAATCTGAACTGAAGTGGAAATTTTTATATTATTTTGGGAAAAAAGATTTGATCAATAACTTTTTCATTTTCATTGAGAAAATTCAGAATCGAAGTTGAACTTTTCTTCTTCTGGGAAAATATTTGGAACAGAACTTTAATTTTTTTCATCTCTTTGAGAAAGGTCGGAATTGAATTTAAGAAAATTTAGAATTAAAGTGAAACTTTTTATCTTCATGGAAAATAATCACAATCATAGTATAAATTTTCCTATCTTCTACGGAAAACATTAGAAGTATCCAACTCAGAAAAGCCCGAAATAGTAATTTACATATCCCAAATCATAATTTTCTGAAAGCACACACCAATGAAAGGCTAAGAAATCTAGCTCAGAAAAGCCTGAAATAGCAAACTACTCATCCCAAACTATTGGTTTCAGACAACAAACACCTATGATGGACTAAGAACTCTAGCTCTAAAAAGTCTAAATAGCAAACTACACATCCCGAACCATAATTTTCTGACAACACGCACCTATGAAAGGCTAAGAAACCTAGCTAATGAAAGCCAGAAATAGCAAATTAACCAACCCAAATCATAAGTTTCAGACAGCACTCACCTATGAACGGCTAAGAAATCCAGCTCGGAAAAGTCAAAAAATTGCAACCCACACATCCCAAATCATAGGTTTCAGACAACACATACCTATGAAAGACTAAGAAATCCAACTCAGAAAAGCCCGAAATAGTAATTTACTTATCCCAAATCATAGGTTTCAGACAACACTCACCTATGAACGGCTAAGAAATCTAGCTCAGAAAAGTCAAAAATAGCAAACTAGTCATCCCAAACTATAGGTTTCAGACAACAAACACCTATGAGTGACTAAGAATCCTAGCTCTGAAAAGTCCAAAAAGCAAACTACACATCCCAAATCATAATTTTATGAAACCACACACCTATGAAAGGCTAAGAAATCTAGCTCAGAAAATTCAAAAATAGCAAACTGGTCATCCCAAATCATAGTTTTCAGACAACAAACACCTATGAAAGGCTAAGAAATCCAGCTCAGAAAAGTCAAAAGTAGCAACCCACACATCCCAAATCATAGGTTTCAGACAACATACAACAACGAAAGACTAAGAAATCTAGCTTAGAAAAGTCCGAAATAGTAATTTACATATCCCAAATCATAGGTTTCAGACAACATTCACCTATGAAAGACTAAGAAACCTTAGCTCAGAAAAGCCTGAAATAGCAAACTACTCATCCCAAACTAGAAGTTTCAGTCAACAAACGCCTATGATGGACTAAGAATCATAGCTCTTAAAAGTCCAAATGGCAAACTACACATCCCAAATCTTAATTTTCTGACAACACATACATATGAAAGGATAAGAAATCTAGCTAAGAAAAGACAAAAATCGCAAACCACTCATCCCAATCATAGGTTTCAGTCAACAAACACCTATGAAAGGCTAATAAATCCAGCTCCGACAAGTCAAAAATAGCAAACTAAAGATCCCAAATCATAGGTTTCAGTCAACACAAACCTGCGAAAGGCAAAGAAACCTAGCTCAGGAAAGCCAAAAATAGCAAACTACTCATTCCCAAACTATTGGTTTCAGACAACATTCACCTACAAAATACTAGGAAACCTTAGCTCAGAAAAGCCTGAAATAGCAAACTACACATCCCAAATCATAATTTTCAGACAACACATACCTATGAACGGCTAAGAAATCCAGCTCAGAAAAGTCCAAAAACCAAACCACTCATCCCAAATCATAGGTTTCAGACAACACACACCTATGAAAGACTAAGAAATCCAACTCAGAAAAGCCCGAAATAGTATTTTACATATCCCAAATCATAAGTTTCAGACAACATTCACCTACGAAATACTAAGAAACCTGGCTATGAAAAGTCTGAAATAGGCAACTACTCATCTCAAACTCGAAGTTTCAGACAACAAACACCTATGAGTGACTAAGAATCCTAGCTCTGAAAAGTCCAAAAAGCAAACTACACCTCCCAAATCATAATTTTCTGAAAGCACACACCTATGAAAGGATAAGAAATCTAGCTCAGAAAAGGCAGAAGTAGCAAATTAACTATCCCAAATCATAGATTTCAGACAATACACACCTCCGAAAGGCTAAGAAATCAAGCTCAGAAAAGTCAAAAAATAACAACACCAACATCCCTAATCATAGGTTTCAGACACCACACACCTCCGAAAGACTAAGAAATCTAGCTTATAAAAGCCGGAAATAGCAAATTACATATCCCAAATCATAAGTTTCAGACAACACACACCTACGAAAGGCTAAGAAACCTAGCTCAGAAAAGCCTGAAATAGCAAACTACTCATCCTAAACTTTTGGTTTCAGAAAACATTCACCTACGAAATACTAGGAAATCATAGCTCAGAAAAGCCTGAAATAGCAAACTACACATCCCAAATCATAATTTTCTGACAACACACACCTATGAAAGGCTAAGAAACTTAGCTCAGAAAAGTCAAAAATTGCAATCCATCCATCCCACATCATAGGTTTCAGACAACACACACCAACGAAAGACTAAGAAATCTAGCTCAGAAAAGTCCGAAATAGTAATTTACATATCCCAAATCATAAGTTTCAGACAACACACATCAACGAAAGAAATCCAAAATGGTAAACCATGACTCTGAAAAATCAGGTCTTTGGGGCGTCGGGGGCCCTTTGGGGGGGGAGGCCCGGGGGGAGGGTGCCCTTCTGTCTCTCAATGCACAAAAAATATTAAAAAAATGGGGAGGGGAGGAGGGGAGGGGGTGGGGAGGAGGGGAGGAGGGGAGGGGAGGGGAGGGGGATTGGGAGGAGGGGGAGGGGACAGTGAGGAGGGGGAGGAGAGGGAGGGAGAGGGAGGGGGCCCTTTGGGAGCCTGGGGGACCTTTGGGGACCGGTGGAGGGCCTTTGGGGGTCTTTGGGGGCCAGTTGGGAGCCTGGGGGACATTTGGGGACCGGATGAAGGCCTTTGGGACACCGGTGGTCTTTTAGGAGCTTGATGTGCCTTTGGGGGCCCGGGGAGGGACTTTGGGGGTTTGGGGGGCCGGGTGGGAGTCCTGGGAACCTTTGGGGACCGGGGGGTTCCTTCTGGATTGGGGTATGGGGATTGGAACCCTTCGGGGTTGGGGTAGGGCGATCGGGGCCCTTTGGGGTTGGGGTAGGGGACCTCACAACACTGTTAAAATGGAACTTGTGTATTATAACGACCACTAAGTTTTACCCTCAAATTCTCTCCTAAAATCTCTTCAAAAATCATATTTCAAAATGTCTCTAACTGTTTCGCCGAAATAATTCCATAAAATGACTAAAACCGTTTCGCCCAAATAATCCCTAAACGTAATTCAGCGTGTTCCTTTTGTTTTTTGGCATCTCTGTGCATTCACATTTCAAATTTCTAGGAAAGCCTTTCCTACGCTAATCTCTTCATCTCATAAATTATCCTAGCTAAACTATTATGGTTTTGTTAGAATATCAATTTATACCTCAGACTTAAAGCTCAGTGAAGCCGTATTTGAAAATAGAATTTCTCTCTCTTTAGACTCCCACATAATTCCAAGATAACATGTGATGTCATTTATAATTCCTGACACTAAAGATCAATGAAGCCATATTTAAAAATAGAATATTTATTTTCCTCTCTGACCTAAAGAACATTTATCCCACAGACCTAAGATTAAAGAAACCATAATGTTTCTTAATTCCCCCTTCGTGAATCAATAATTTCCCCTAGCGATTATGTCAATCAAGTTCTCAGGTTAGGTTAGCCAAACAATCTCATAACATTCGCGTCGAGCATGTCCATTCTCACTGACAACGAACAGACATAAATCATCCATAAAACAGACATGAAAAACATCAAATAAATCGACCAACACACATAACTATTCAAGAAAACATACATAAATGTGAGAAAATTCCTGTTTTTCCATTATCACTGACAAAAACTATGAATACAGAAATAAATGTGAGAAATCTTCTGTTATTCAAATTCTCACTGACAAAAACCATAAAACAGCCATAACCAACCCTGAAAAAAATCAAATAAATTGAACAACACACATAACCATCCAAGAAAACATAGATAAAAGTGACAAAGTTCATGTTTTTCCATGTGAGAAAATCCCTGTTTTTTCATTCTCACTGAGAAAACCATAAACCACGTGGTACGTACGGGACTATAAGATAGCCTTCTACTCAGAAACTGGATGAATATAAAAACAAAATATAAAGATTATAAAAGTAATATAAAGTAATTTCTATTAGTTTCAAGTTTGACACTTTATATAAGATAATGTCTGCTTATTTTGAATTTTAAATTTGTCCTTTATTTTTCACAGAAAAATTTGATTTTTGTCCTTGACCTCTCTTCGTTCTTCATTACCACAGTTTCTGTATTTATTTTATAAGTAGTTCTATTGGATAATAATTTTAATGATTAATTACGGTTTAAGTTGTTATGGTAGAAGTTGTCGCGGTGTAGGTGATTGTCGTGGATGTAATCAAACAGTTCGTGGTAACGAACTGTAAGTAAGGAGCGACCCGGCTCAATGGTAACCGAAACTCTAGAAAACGGGTTATTGATACCAATAGATATATCAAAAGAATCAGATTTCAATCCTTATTTCAAATATATAACTGTCATCAAGTTTAGTGCCAACCATCAAAAGTTACGCGCCTTAGAAAATTTGGCTGATTTTCAAAAAAAGGTGGAAAGACCCCCTAAACGGTATAGAAATTTAATGGAAATCCCACCACCATATTCAGCGTATCAGAGACCCCTACTGTAGAGGTTTCAAGCTCCTATCTACAAAAATGTGGAATTTTACATTTTTTGCCAGAAGAAAGATCACGGATGCGTGTTTATTTGTTTGTTTGTTTGTTGGTTTGTTTTTTTTTCCCCAGGGGTGATCGTATTCACACAGTGGTCCTAGAATATCGTGGGATGACTCATTGGAGTGGAAATTAAAAGTTCTAGTACCCTTTTTAAGTGACCAAAAAAATGGAGGGCAACTAGGCCCCCTCCCACGCTCATTTTTTTCCCAAAGTCACCCGATCAAAATTTTGAGATAGCCATTTTGTTTAGCATGGTCGAATATATGTTAAATAGGTATTTTAGGATGACTTAATCCCCAAAAGTTCCCAGAGGGAGGGCTAAAAGCTATGAACTTTACCCACTGTTAACATAGTATTGGTTATTGGGAAGTATACAGAAGTTTTCAGGAGGTTTTTTTCTGGTAGTGGGAGGGAAGGGTGGGTCGGTGGTTATGTTGGAGGATCTGTTCATGAATGAACTTTTCATGGGGGAAGGGAAATTGCCATGAAGGGGGTGCCGGACTTGCCAGCATTATTTATTGGATATTGGGAAGTATACAACCATTTTCTCGAAGCAGTTTTTCTGGAGGGGGGGGGGGGGATCTAGCCGGCCGTGAAGCGGTAGCAAATGGACGGGAAGGTGGTTTCGGTTGGGGCAGGGCAATGTATATGAGGGGGGTGCCGGCTTTACCAGCATTATTTAAGAAACGATCAGAAGTTAAATAAAAAAAAACAAGTTTTTTCAACTGAAATGTAAGAAGGAATATTAGAACTTAAAACGAACAGAAATTTTAACGTATGTGAGGGGGTTCTCCCCCAAGTCAATACCTCGCTCTTTACGCTACAGTTTTTTTTTAGTGCTTTCAAAAGAGCTATCTATTCTAATTAAACGGCCTTTGTGATTCAGGGGTTTCTGAATCAACATTTTTTTTAACTTTTAACGTAAAGAGCGTGGTTTTGACTAAGGGGAGAACCCCTTCATATAAGTAATAACATATACGTAATAAAAAAAACAATAAAAAAACAAGCGATACGGCTGAATAGTAATCGAAACTTTTAAAAACGAAATTTTGATGTCAATAAATGTATCAAAAGAATGTGTTTATAATGCTGATCCTAAATATATAAATTTTATTAAGTTTAGTATTACTCATCAAAGGCTACGAGCCTGAGAAAATTTACTCGATTTTTTAAAGAGGGGGAAACATCCCCTACAAGTGAAAGAATTTTAATGAAAATCACACCGTCAGATTCAGCGTATCAGAAAACCCTATTACATAGGTTTCAAGCTCATATCTGCAAAAATCTGCAACTTTGTATTTTTTGCCAGAAGAAAAATATACGAATATAGAAGTTAGTTACGTAAGTTAATTTGTAAAGACATCTATTTAGCAAAAGAAAAGTAAAATTTTTATACAAATAAAAGCTGCATTAACTAAAAAACGGTCAGAAATTAAAAAAAAAAAACAAGTTTTTTAAACTGAAAGTAAGGAGCGACATTAAAACTTAAAACGAACAGAAATTAGTCCGTATATGAAAGGGGCTGTCCCCTCCTCAACGCCTCCCTCTTTACGCTAAAGTTTGACTCTGTTTCACAACTTTATTTTTTGAAACAATAAAAAACTTTAGCGTAAAGAGCGAGGCGTTGAGGAGGGGACAGCCCCTTTCATATACGGAATAATTTCTGTTCGTTTTAAGTTTTAATGTCGCTCCTTACTTTCAGTTTAAAAAACTTGTTTTTTTTATTTAATCGTAGTAAGAACGGTCCTTTTTGAGATATTCAGTGTAGAAGCATTTGTGCTGGGAGTAATGGCTGTGGGAGAACCTAGATTTGTGCTAGTGTTGAGGGGATTGATGCAGTCGTAGATGTGCAGTTATTGCAGCAGGAGTCACACTCGGAATAGTCGAGTTAGCAGTTATCGACCACGGAATTATTGCTGAAGGAAAAGATGTAGTAAGTGTAGTCCTTGTAGGAGTCGTGATGGGAGTAGTCGCCAATTGGAATTTTATAGCCAATTGAAATCCTTGTCAGTTTACCTTTTTTATGTCAGATAAACTATAAATGCAAGTTATTATTCAACAGCATGCAGACGATACCAGTTCAACCGATTCCACAGTTTTGATGGAAGATCACTATTGCTCTTGAAAATCCAATGAATCCCACTGGGCTGGGCATGAACACCTTTTTTGTCGATATTCATTCTTGAAGTCGCTTATACAAAACATTGACATCTTTCAGTCTCAAGTCTGTTATTTCCATTTTTGATAGGGAAAGTAGACGTCCGTAGCCTCCATACAAGAGGAACTAAGAAGAGGCATTATTCTTTTCTTAGAAATGCATCTGTTAAACACTAAACCCCTTATTCCTTACTGAAGTAATCTTGCTAAAGTAGGATATACTTTTTAGAAGCTATTTATTTGATATAAAACAGTCATTGAGCAACTTGATTCGAATACTGTCTATGGTTCCTGCTGAAGAGGATAATTTAGCCCTCCATTGTTAAAGAGGTACATTAAAATTTAAAACAAGTAGTAATGCCCCAATTTAAGAGAAAGGCTACTGCCCTGATCAGCACCGTCCCTCTTTATATGCTAAAATATTTTGTCCTTTGCTGAAAAAGAAGCTGATAGCAGGAAGCAGAAAGATTCTGATATCTAACGGATGCTCAATTTCAAGACAAAATAAATTTTATTAAAAAAAAAAAAAAAAAAAAAAAAAAAAATAAGCCTTCCCTATCAAAAGAATTGGATTTTTATGCTGATTTCAAATATAAAAGTTTCATCAAGTTTAGTCTTACCGATAAAAAGTTACGAGCCTGAGAATATTGGCCTTATATTTGAAAAAAAAGAAGCCCTAAAAGGCATAGAACTTTAATGAAAATCACACCGTCAGATTCAGGGTATCAGAGAGCTTTACTGTAGAGGTTTCAAGCTCCTATTTTCAAAAATGAGGAACATTGAAATTTTTTGCCAGAAGAAAGATCATGGATGCGTGTTTATTTGTCTTTCTTTCTTTCTAGGGGTGATCGTATCGACCCAGTGGTCCTAGAATATCACGAGAGGGCTCAATCGAACGGAGATTTCCAGTGCCCTTTTTAAGTGGTCAAAAAAACTGGAGGGCAACTAGGCCCCCTCTCACGCTCATTTTTTTTTACCAAAGTCACCCGATCAAAATTTTGAGATATCCATTTTGTTCAGCATAGTCGAAAAATATAATAACTATATCTTTGAGGATGACCTAATCCCCCACAGTTCCCGGAGGAAGGGATGCAAGTTGTGAACTTTACCCATTGTTTACACATAGTATTAGTTATTAGGAAGTATACAGGAGTTTTCAGAGGGAATTTTTCTGGTAGGGGGGGGGGGGGGGTGGTGGAAATGGGTTACTTGGTAGGATCTTTCCATGGAGGAATTTTTCATGGGTAAAGGATATTTTTCATGAAAGGGGTGCCGGATTTCCCAGATCTATTTAAAAAACGATCAAAAATTAAATAAAAAACAAGTTTTTTTCAACTGAAAGTAAGGAGAAACATTAAAACTTAAAACGAACAGAAAATATTACGTATATGAGGGGAGATTGCCTCTCCTCAATAGCTCGCTCTTACGCTGAAGTTTTTTTAACTTTTAAAAGATTTTATTATTCTAATTAAACAGCCTTTATGATTCAGGATTCATTCTTAAATAACCGGAACAAAAATCAAACTTGGGTTATAAAAGTAAAAAAATTAAAGTAAAAGTAAAGTAAAAAAAAGTAGTTAAAAAAGTAAAATTAATATGCAAATTTAGTTTTAATTGTTCATGTACGGTGACTAATTTTCAAACCTGCATTAATTCAAAAACGTTCAGAAATTAAATACAAAAATTTAACTGAATGTAAGGAGCGACATTAAACCTTAAAACGAATAGAAATTATTCTGTATAGGAAAGGGGCTGTCCCCTCCTCAACGCCCCACTCGTTACGCTAAAGTTTGACTCTTTCTCATGACTCTACTTTTTAAAACAACAGAAAACCTTAGCCTAAAGAACGGGGCGTTGAGGAGGGGACAGCCCTTTTCTTATATGGAATAATTTCTGTTCGTTCTAAGTTTTAATGTCGCTCCTTACTTTCAGTTAAAAAAAACTTGTTTTTTTATTTAATAAAATTATAAAATAGGTATTAAGGAAACGATTATCACATTCACATTTTTTTTACGCTTCCTCGTGTAATGTTTTTCTGTTTCAATATTTCATAGTCATGTCAAGTGTCACGATGCTTTTTATAAATATTGTCAACTCGAAAAGCAGTTAGACTGCTGATTGGTGACAACAGTTGACAACTTTCAACTTTTCAATTGTTTCGTATTTTGTAGGTTTTATTGTCCGCATGAGGGCGTCGACATTTCATAAGAGGTTTGAGTACTTTGGGATGGATCAAAATATTAATGTTGCAAAAGTTGAATTTTGCTTCACAGGAATGCAATCAAGGGTACTTACTCTTCTATCTCGCTGCCATATGCATTGACCACCTTTGTCCTGAACTTTACAAGAAAGGACTACAGACTGCCCAGGATTCACTTCAGTATATTCAGGCTGATTTGAAAATTGTTGTAAAGTATCACCAAACCCTAGAAGACGAAAAAAATGGATGAACACAAAAAGATTATGGGTACGGTTAGTAATAAAAATTATTTCCTGGCACATGTGGTTGCAGTATATTTTTCGTTGTCTGCCTTAAGGTCCATACCACTATTTTGATTGGGTGGGGGAGAGCTCGTCAAGACAATTGGGAAAAGAAAATCTGATTACGCAATTGCGTAAGAGATCTACTATGTAATTATTAATTTCTTAACCTCCATGAGGTTTATTCCACTTTTGTATCCATTTTTTTCTTGTTAGGAATTCCAAAACAGTATCTTTATGCGTTTGTTCCGTCAAACTTGGGAAAATTCCTTCAAATAATATTTTGTTTTTTTTTAATTGCAGCATAAAGTTCATTTCAGGGAAATCTATTAAACTATAGCCGTGGCCGTTAATTACCCATTTCTTGCTAAAAAAAAAACTAGTTTCCATGGCTACTCTGACATTTATTAAATGACATCAGGCTATAACTCCCAGGCTAACCCCTATAGACATTTCTGACCTCACATATTATCAAATAAAGACACAAGCATAAATAACTAGGCATAGTTTTGCACAAGTTTGGAATAACGAATAAGCTGATTTGCTTTAAACTGAAATATAAGACAATACTTAGTAGTCATTAGTAGTCAGTCTAAGGAAAGTATATCGAATTTGAGTTTATTAGCAGTGCAACATTTCTCAGCTATTAGGGTTTCGTGAGAAAAAAAAAACCAGCCTATTAATTCAAGCTCTGTCTCTTTTAAATTTATATCACAGTATAACGAAAAATAGTCTTATTCACTTAATTATATATCTGTAATTAAAATACAATAGGAACACATTAGCATAATAATACCACTTTGAAAGTTCTTGTGATTTTCAAATTAAGCTGATATAAGTTTTAGCGTGTGTCTTTTTCTGCAAAGCCACCCACCATGAAGTTATTCTGCTCCGGAGAATAGTTACCAAAAATAATGATATAAAGATTGGACATAGGCGATTGGGTTCCAAAAAAACCCTACATTTTCTGTGTTCAACGAGGCGTGCATTAGACCTTTCTTTTAATGAAGAGAAGATGAGTAATTATAGTAAAGAAAACCCCTGGAACCGCGAGAGAAGAACAAGAAATGAAATTATGAGACTATAGAACCTTTCAGGGCAGGGATGTGCAATGGAGAGGTTGCTCGAATCAATAGATTCAGCTATGGAATTTGCCATTTTCAAGGAAATATAATTTGATTGCTGGTTGCCAGAATTTGTTCAAGCAATTTGACTAAGACAAGTCTTAAGCTCAATTACAAATATATGTAAATTAACAGAGGTTTAAGACATCGTAAAACGAACCTAGAAAATGTTAGAAAAATAAACTTCAAAACAGAAGATTTCAGATTGGGCTCCAAATAAGACAGTAATTGATATACTCTTACGGTAAAGCATAGCATATATAAAATATGTAACCTAACCTAACCTATGTACTTTTTTTTGTCCCTTCAACCCCAAAAAACTGAAGTTTAAATATTTTTCACGGAGGTAGCAATAACTCACAAAGGGAGTGAAAACCTGTTTTTCTTAGGATTTCGTTAGATTCTAGATTCGGTTCTTCGCGTGTTTTCTGGATTCTAGACAAGTAACGAAATATTATTATGGAGTTAGCCATACCAATTAATGCATTTTAACAATAGAAATTTCTTACTCCTGGGAACTTCCAAATAACGCAGTAATTGATATACTCTTACGGTTATCTGAGGTTGCAAAGACCCCGTTGACCAAGTTGTAACCTCAATCAACAACCCAGGGCGGATCCAGGATTTTTTTTTCTAGAGGAGGGGGGGGGCAAAATAGGTTGACCCGATAAAAAAATTAGGGGAGGGGGCACAAAATAGGTTGATCCGATAAAATTGGGTTAGCAGTAAGTTTAATTAACGCAAACTTGCGTTAACTAAGTAAATTACGCTACTTTAGACTACGCTAGGGGGGCACCCCCAACCTCCTGGATCCGGCGCTGTCAACAACATTTTAAGGCTGACTGTTTTCTATTGGCGTAATTGGTAGATTAATTCTAAGAAATAGACAATTACGATTCTATTACCGTCGAATTATATCGAAAAAATCAATTACGATTTGATTACAATTAAATTGAAAAACGCAGAATCCCTTGCAACTATTCGAATAATCATGCAAATTAATACTTCAGATTGTAACACAGTCTCTGTACTTCTCGTTGTTTCGGGAGAGATTTCATGCAATACACGATCATCGTGCAGGATTTCACCACAAGGCTCTTTAAATTTACAGATATCATTAGCCTCTCCACTCCAACCCTCAAACAAAATTAAAGGCGCAGATTAGTCCAACTATAGCATCACCAGTAGAAATTTATCATCACATTTTCGGAGGCAATATTACCTTTCTGGAGCTGTATCAAAATTCTGCTTTACTTTTAATCTCGCAAAATTTCCTCATTATGTGCTAGTTGATGCTTGCAATATTAAAAGAACGTATTTGTATTTGCTTAATAGCCCATAAAATAAAAGGGGTATGGACGGGTAGGAAGATAAATCTGCGAACTAGAATTAGAATATTGAATTCGACGGTCATGACAGTGGTCAAGAATGGCTCTAAAGCGTTGGGGCTTCGATAGGCTGAGGAAGATTTGTTAAATGTATTCTAAAAGGACTCTGTTAGAATAGTTTTTGTCCTTGTTTGACTGACTGCATTTCAGCCAGTAAGCTCTGTGAAAAATGTGGTTCAATTTCATTGTTTAAGGTTATAATGAAAAAAGGTTGAGATGGCTAGGCCAGGCTTTACGGGTTAAGTATTGCGGATAACTTAATATTGCGGTTCTTAGCCATCCATCTGTGGTCAAAAGAAAAGCAGTTCGTCCTCGAATGGGTCAGAAAAGATCATGAGAAAGTGCTGAAAGGCAATTGAAACTACATGAGAGGGGGAAAAGATTGAAGATTAGAAGAGATTGAGAGGGAGGAAGAACGTGCGCAGCTGTGCTAGTTTCAGGTGGCTTGGTACTGCAGTAACTTGTTAGTAATAGCAGTAGGGGTAGTAGATTACCCAACTATCCTTTTGATAACGGAATAGTAATACAAGTTACCAAATTGGCTCTTTTTCACTATTACACAGTCCACTGCAGCAGCTCTGTTTATTCTTAATCACAACTTAAAATGATTTGTGTTGCAGTCGCAATTGTTAAGATTTATCATTGGCAATCTTTCTCGGATAGGTCTCAGAGATGTCCCGTTGTTTTCTGCGAAATAGTTTCTGGAACTAAGAGTTTACTGTCTTTTTTTAGAACTTAGCATCTCCGAAGGTCTTTGTTTGCGAAACAATCGATTAGGTTGCGGTCATTATCTAGATTGCCTTGTAACTTAAAACTAGGTTTTCAAAGCTTGGTTTGTTTCAATTTTGTACCGCAGCACAACCCATACGCTTAAATCCTCCAGTCGCATGTGCCCCAGGCATATACGACTGTTGTTAACCAACGGGAGAGGGGGGGGGGGTTGTAAAAGGAAGCGAACTGTAAGAAAAATTATGGGGTCAAGAAATAATTCAAAAACTCTTGGGGTACCGCCTTCCTGTGTAAACGACTAACCTAAATAATAATAATAATAATAAAAAAAAATAAATGACACAGACATAACTGTCTGAGGTGTCAATTGCAGCCGAAGAAAGCTATTATTTAGCCGAGGCACAATAGTTAAATCCCTGGTCAATGAAGTGACAGAACCCAACCCAAAGGGTACTGCTTTAAATTTCCGACCTAGCTATTACATCCTGGGTGGTAATCTGCATCAACCATCCACGGATTTCACATGATTGCTAGCACGAGCAATGTTAGATGAAGACCACACAGACTGTTGTTACATTAATTTGGAATTTAATGACAAAAAATTGTACACTATAATATTTTTGTTCACAATGTTTTTGGTAAGAGTAAGCAATTCAGAAAAGCAGAAAAATATATAGGCTATGTACAACTAAGTTAACATTCTCCAATTTCAGTGCAGAAAAAGTGAAACGTGACTGTCATATATATATACATATAATATATATATATATATATATATATATATATATATATATATATATATATATATATATATATATATATATATATATATATATATATATATATTTATACATATAAATATATATATATATATATATATATATATATATATATATATATATATATATATATATATATATATATATATATATATATATATATATATATATATATATATATATATATATATATAAATACACATAAGAGTATACGCAACATACAGCTAACATATCAGTATTTTCAAATACCTTGGCTTTTTTCCAAAACTAAATCCGAATCTGAACACATCTGCTGCTGAATATCGTTAGGTCGACAGTGACTAAGTTCTACTAACTATTACTAATGTCCATACACTCATAATACACCAAATAGGGTAAAACAGAAACTACTAAAAGTAATATCTTAAGTAACACATATAAAAAGTTGGTTCGGTAAATGCCAACTTTTGTTGTTTAATACAACAAGGATACCTGTCATTGCATCAATCAATTGATTGTCTCATTATGGTCTGCTTTAAGTACCGATTAACCTTCCATAAAGATGTACTACACCCAGAATAATGGAACATAAGATGCCTTATAATACCCGAATTCTTGTCTTATTGGAATTGGAGACTGTCTCAAATCTGAAGAATGAGTGTTATCATATTCACTACCTGTACTACTACATCAAATGGGTATCAAGCACATACGCCCAGTCTTTTGTTATATTGGTGTCACATAGATGTTGATCAAAGAAGAGGAATATTTGTCCCCCAAGATGAACTTTGTCATAACACAGGTGATATTTTTGACAGTCAACAGTAAGGCTTTGACCCAGACCACCGGAGACTCATGCGCGGGACAAATTATAGTCATACTTGTCGTTAAAATCAAAATCCTGCAGTGCCAATTATGAATCCCGTTTGTAATTTGTCGAGTTGAAAAAGTTCAACTTTTGGGCATAGAATTTGTGTTTGCCCAATCAGAATTAAGATTTAAGACACATTTTTGAAAATAGAAACTTCGAACAGCAGTTTTTCGATCTGTATTATTGGTACTCCTGTACTAAACGGACTCTTTTATATAGTGCTAGTTTGGTTAATGCTAATGAAATAAAATAAAATATGATGAATATATAATAGTTTATAAACAAATTGGAGCTATATATTTGAACATTAGGGGGAGGGGGGGGGGGGGGTAAAGCATAGCATATATTATTACCTAACCTAGGTACCGCCCCCCCCCGAACCCCCAAAAAACAACAGTTTAAATATAGTATACGCAATGAAAACCACGCCATACATTGCATTACCCTATAGCTGTGTCTTGAATTATCCCGTCAAAAACGTGACTTTTCGTGACTGGTTTACATTGCAGTATATAAAAGAGTCCGTTTAGTACAGGAGTATCGTATTATTAATCTGGCAAAAGATAGGAAGATATAGTAATTAGTAAAAAAGCCGTATCCAGGGGGATTCAGGGTTTGAACCCCCCCCCCGCCCATGTTTTTGTCTGACTCACAAAAACGCAACAAAAATGCATATAAACTGTTTTTTTTTAATTTTCTAAAGTTTATTTGTTGTAAACCCCCACCCAGTACAAAATGCCCCTTCCCCCAAACAAAAATACTGGACACGCCCTAGATGAGTAGCAAATAGTTGCGAACAAAATAGCGTTGACACAAGTTTTTCAAAACAGTTTCTAGCCGTTTGAATAGACCACTCCTGTAACCCATATGCGACGGTAAAAATCAAGAAACAACGGTGTGATTCATATATCTTGGGTTTTATCGACATACGTGACTGTGGTGTGGGTGGGTCAACCTACAGGCCAGTTAGTTACATTACGCTTTTCCAAAAGGGCTGGCTCAGTTATTCAATAGTCTCATATAATTCCTGTGAGATTCGCTTCCAGCACCAGTGTTACCATTTTTATTATTAGGTATATGCAAGAGTTTACCGGGGGAGGGGCTAGTCAAAGAAGCTGACTCCAGCTTAATAATCCTTGGCATCGCATTTTCTAGTATTAATATTCAAATATTTGAAGGGGTCTCATTTTTTCCAAATAAGGGCTTTCGACAATCTAACTGGGACCTTAAATGAATGGGTTGCTTGGGCATCCTCCTAAATTTCAGAAATATGTGTATGCAGCGCCGTATCCAGTTTTTTTTTGGAGGGAGGGGGGAGGGGCTGTTTTACACAAGGATTTTTTTCGGGAGGGGGGGGGTAAACCAAAAAAAACCCTCAAAAACGCATAAAAAATTTGTTTATATCAATTTTTGTTACGTTTTTACGAGTCAGACAAACAGCTCGAGGGGGGGAGGTCAAAGTCCTAACTCCCCCCACCCTGGATACAGCCTTGTATGTATGTCACGGACCAAGTAGTTGATTCGCCTTTATACATATTATCGAGTCAAGTAAAAATTGTGGGAAATCCTCCAATAGTTTAATGTCAGACAGGGTGATGTTAATATTACCGTATGCATACTGGGCAGTAAAATATATGTAAGGAATTAGGTATATATCTGTTCAATTACCCGATTTTATTAATAAAAAAAAGTTTTTCCTCAAGTAAATGTAAAAATCAACGCTAAGAATTAAAAAGACCAGAGTTTATTCTGCATATAAGGAGAGCTGCGATCTCCCTCAATCTCCTGGTAGTTACGATAAAATTGGATTCCTTTTTCAACAATGTTTCGAAAACGTAACGGCTGATTTAGGTGTATTTTCTTAGCATAATAAAATATGACAGTGATAAATGAGAAGAGACTACCCAACCTCACCCTGGAGTTTGATCTAAAATTTCAGCTAATTTTGTCACTAGGGTAGGGGGGGGGGGGTTGATCACTAGGGTTTGATCTAAAATTTCAGCTAATTTTGTCACTAGGGTAGAGGATGGCGTCTTACCACTTACTAACAGTAAACTAAAATTGATGGCATAGGAAAAAGCCAAAGTGTTGCTTGCGCGACACAAATAATGAGGGTAGCGATTCTGAACTAGAATATATTCATTGGATAATATAATTTTGCTCAATGATGTGATAAGCCCACTCCCATCCCCAATTTTTATTTTTTGAAATTTTAGCTATAGTACTAACAACATGTTTTAAAAACCGGTGAGAATGGTTTGCAACATTGCTGGTCTGAAGGTCTAAGGTTAAAGGTATCAATCTGTTTGGATGCTTAGTTTCTTTTCAAAAGGAAAGCTACTTTTTTGCACTCTTATTGAAGCTATTGTTACGCTAAGCTGGGGTGTTTAGACTTTAATTGAATGCAGTTTGTGATATTTTCTTTTCTTCTTCTCACGTACAATGCCTGACTAATCCTGAAATGTGAGTGGGATCAAAAAACAAACTTTAATGTATTCAAACTTAAATGAATCACCGTACGGCTCAGTCTCGCATTGAACAACTAGTAATTATATTAAACATTAGCAAAGAAGAAGGCAATGTGACTATATTAATTAAAGACTGCAAGGGAAGGTAATTCTTAATCAGTCAAAATCAGTGTACAATCATGGACTCAGGCTGTTGAGATCGCAGATTTGTCAGTTTTTATTGATCTCGCTTATACAGCAACATACTTTTATTTTGCCTGTTGTGCCTTAGATTTCCGTTTTATTTAATATATCTATCTCCTTTACTGCCTTGATTTGCCTTGATGGCTCCACAATATTCGTCGGTTGCTACGAGGACCACACTCCCTTTCCACTATACATGAAAAACATTATCCAAGAAATGAGAACGTTGTCATTTATTGGAATTAATTTGCTCTTGTAACATGCCAGTGATCTTGGAAGACAAAAAGAGAACGCTTGTGAAGATCCAAGACTTAGAAGAGCGGCATAATGAATTAATTCCAGTTGACCATTAAAATTATAAGAAGTAATGAATTATATTGCAAATACACTAACATTTACCCTTTCATTAAAACACACAAAGGCGCAAAGTTGTGCAGTTTTTGAAAGAAAAACTTTGGTAATTTTCCAAATAGGAGCTCTTTCATCACAATCTATTTCCCCCAATCTATAAAACTTAGTTTAGGCTTGTCCCGTCCCACCCATCAAAATACACCAACTACAGAAAGTTCAAGAGCCTTATAGAGAGCTTCAAGTTTCATGATTGATCCTATCGAAACAGTGGTCATAGAATATTAGGAGAGGGCTCACTTAAACAAGAATGCAGCTTTAACGAATAGACCAGGGGGTATATAGGGGGGGGCAACCCCTTTCATCTTTAGGATAGCTCTCAATATGACATTACAAATAGAAAGAACGTAAATTCTTTTCAAATGAAAGTAAAATACGGCGTTAAGATTAAAACTCACAGAAACTATTCTCTCTATGAAGGATGCTGTCATCACTCTATACCCACTCTTTACACTAAAGTTTACCTTTTTGTTTATTGAAAGCCTAGCTAGCATCTTTTATATAATGAAACTGTAGCGTACAGGATTGAATATATAAGCAATCCCTGTCAATAGAAACAGAATTCTAAAACAGAACATTCCAATAACATTAGGCTATGTATCCAAAAGAAACTATGTTTTACGTTGATTCCAAGCATGCAAAACCTATTACCTTTAAGTTTGAAATTACATATTCATTAGCAAAAATAATTTTGCATAGTTTTTTACTGATGGGACGATGCTAGAATTATTATTTACCCAAAATTTGCATTAATGTTTTTTCTTATCCAAAATTTTGCAAACTTGTTTTTGTCTTTGAAAGCAATGAAATCCGCTCGGATATAACATCGTTTGATGCAATGGACTCAAAATTCATACTTCAATAAGGGTCCTTTCAAGCAAGGAACTTTAAAAATAAGACTTTCTATTACAAACACAGGGCTTCAAAGTTGTTTCTTAGCCCCCTAATTACGATATCGCTTCTATTTACAGATATATCGTTCCCTTATGTTTCATAGAAATGAAAGCAGCAGCAGTTCTCAACCGCCTTATTAAAAATTATACCATAGCCGAGGAATGGGATTAATTTTTTATTGCCCCTATAAAACGAATTCAAGGATGCATCCGTCTCTTGCATGCTTGTTCAATGTCAAAATTATAACGGAAATGTGGCTTTTGAATAACCAAAATTAATATATAAAATTTTTTCAACAGCTATAACTGTGGTAGTGAGCCAGGAGTTGGATTTTGGGGGGTTAATGTTACTCACCTCACAAAATACTGAAGTTTAAGAAATCATGCATTAAAGGCTATCTACTCTTTGTCTTTAATTTCGCTTTTACTTTAAATTCAACTAATTAGAGACCTAGTTCACCTCTAAGCACAACGTTTGGCACCGGAAAAATCTATCCCCCTATGTCTCTTAATAAACCACTGGCCTAAACTTGAAGTCATATTACTTTTGATTCTTCATTCCTAAGTGTTTCTGAATATGAAATAAATATAAAATATTCGGAACAAATATTTCTCCCCTCACAGGCTGTTCAAAGGGGTAGAAGTTAAAAGAGAACAACTATCAATTCCAGAACATGCTTTTATATACAACTTTAGGCAATTAATTAAAGTTGGACAGAAGTAACAAGTAAATAAAGAAATGAGTAACTGATTCGACGGAAGAGATGACCGCTATATATAGCGCACACTTGTTGCGCGTGTCATACATAGCAGAAGCATGCCACAAGTAGCGTGCCAGAACTTGCGTAAGGAGGTAAATATGGTATAAGGAGTACCATGCGGGAGAAACAAGCGGGACTTAAGGATATGCATTTGGTGGCGGAGAGTGGATGACCCCTTAGATTAGGTAATGTCAAAATATTACAAAATTATATTTCAAGTAAAGCAACATCAGGTAACCGTGAGCGTATGTTATAAAACATAAATGTTTTCCTCAAAATGAAACCTGATCACATAGTGCAAAAACCTTCGTAATTTCTGATTTTTCACAGATCATATGTATCGCACGGTTTTTAAGGAAAAAATGTCCTACCAACGATTCAGGAGGTTAATTTACGAGCCCTGTTTCCGTTAATTTATAAATTTTGGTCACGCTTTGTCGGGTAATTCCGCTGAAGATAGTTTATTAATCGAATTTGGTTTATCATTTATCTTATAGTAAGCCACCACCTAAAATGTTTCCCTGAAAATTCTTCAGTTTTCATTTTGGTCAGACTTTTAAATTGCATGTTATCAACGAGGTTTCGGAAAATGTCCAAAGTCAAACACATTTATCAGGCTCAACGTATTTAGCAAAAAAGAAGCCAATTAGAACTAAGAGTCTTTTGCTTAAACAAAAAATAACTGTCAGTTTTTAGCACATTACAAGATTGCCTAACTATTTTCATGTTTGTTACAAAAACAGAGCATACGGAAAGTACAAACGTAGCGTTTTTGCGGTATTTTCCAACAAAATTGTCATATAGGGAAAGGGAAATCATATCCACCCGGTGTAAAGCTTGCGTCTACTTATTTTGTACCCCGTGGAATATTCAAAAACTTTATTACATTCTAAATCTCATCCCAGGTTAACCTGGAGCTTGTGACCTTTTCCTTGCCCCTATATGCTGCTTAGTAAAGATATATTAAATTATTCAACGAGATGTCACAATTTATGAATTCAGGAAAACTGAAAGTTTTGAACTGATGACATTAAAAGAATAAGATATGCTATTTAGATACTTGAGGCCCTATACAAAATAGAGAATTCCCCTAGCCTATTGACGGAAACTTTTCAGAATTTGACAAGGAAATTTTTCTTTTCTCTAAAGAAACTAAACGATTAAATTGGGCATAAAGGATGCACATTTACTCAAATTTTCTGTCTGGATAATCCAACAATTTATAAAAAATGCGTATAAATGCTAAGGACACGATTCATTAAAGAGACAAATATATATATATATATATATATATATATATATATATATATATATATATATATATATATATATATATATATATATATATATATATATATATATATATATATATATATATATATATATATATATATATATATATATATATATATATATATATATATATATATATATATATATATATATATATATATATATATATATATATATATATATATATATATATATATATATATATATATATATATACACACACATATATATATATATATATATATATATATATATATATATATATATATATATATATATATATATATATATATATATATATATATATATATATATATATATATATATATATATATATATATATATATATATATATATATATATATATATTATTCATATTTTTCTGGATATTCAATAAACGAATTATTTAATTGTGAATTCTGTCATCTAACACACTTCCAAATCATAAATTTTTGTTTTCAATAAAAATCTCGGAATTTGTTATTCAACAATTTTGTTAGTTTGACATTCAACCTATCATTTTATATACTTTTCAAATTCAAAATTATATCGTTATTCTACCCGAGGGAAAAAAAGTCCATGGAGGGATTTCGGGGGGGGGCATTTTGCAGGGGAAAGGAGAAACATTTTCCTGAGGGGGGATTTTCTATATTGAAATAAATTTGATTTGCAAAGCTTTTTCCGACTCTTTGCATATGTAATCAAAATAAATTAAAAGGTAATTTATATTATTAATAAGGTGAAGGACAAGTTAATAAGGAGTAATTAATAAGGTAAGGGACAAATTTATTCAATGAGTGATTAACTCTGCTGTGGAAAGCATGACGCTTGAAATAAATCCATGCTCGTGTTCATCAGTTCAGTGCATTATCGTGTTTTTCGATTTATGGACTCAATTCCACAAAGAAGGAGATTTTTTTTTTTGGGGGGGGGAGGGGTTCTGCAAGGGAATTTTCTGAAGAAAATTTTCTACAGGGAATTTCATGCAGAAAAGGTGTTTTTGCAGGGGAGCGTATCCGGGGTAGAATTATCCCTGGAGGTTAAAAAAGGTAAAGAATACGACACTGGGTTTTACATTCCTTAATAGAGCTGGGTTGACTATGACTAAGCTTACAGAGTCATGCCAATGATCCCCGTTTCAAACCAAATAATCAGCGACTCAAGGACCCTAGCCCCTGTAGCCTGCTCACTGACAAAGGACATCAGGCATGATAACCACTCGGCTAGGACGCCTCGGTCCGCAAATGGAAATTTTCAAATACTTTTAAATTCAAGAATACGATCATTATTAATACGAGGGGGTAATCTTCCACTAGGAGAGGAATTTTCGGTGGGAGGGGGGAATTCGCCATTGGTAAAATTTTTCGGAGGTGAGTTTTCCCCGGGGAAAATTTTCCTTGAATTTATCTTCTTTTGAGATCGAAACAACGCGAGACGGATAAGCTAGCATGATGTAAAAGAACAGAGATCTTAAAAAAAAGATGCTTAACTTTGATCCTTCGATCCAAATAAATGCAATCAGCGGTGAAGTGAGGGCCAATTTTCCCCCCACAATATCCCCCTTGTATTTTCAAAAGTACCTTTCTGACATTTTAGTGAAAAAAACGGTACTGGTGCATTATATGGTCACTTCTAAAAAGTCAAGATTTGTTAATGCTAATGAAATAAAATAAAATAGAATGAATATATAATAGGGTACTTTCCCATTATATGGGCATTTACAAGGAAACTAGTCACGAAAAATCCGTTTCTGACGGGTTAACTGTTATAAAGTAATAGAATGATAGCGTTGTTTTTATTGCGTATACGGTATTTAAACTGTTGTTTTTCTGGGGTTTAGGGGAGGGGAGGTACCTAGGTTAGGTTTGGTTACGTATTTAATTTTTGCTATGGTTTAACCCCCCCCCCCCCTAATGTTCAAATATATAGCCCAAATTTCTTTATAAACCATTACACATTATTCTTATTTTATTTTATTTCCTTAGCATTAACCAAACTTGACTTTTTAATAATGTTCATATAATGGGAAAGTACCTATAATAGGTTAGGAACAAATTTGGGCTGTATATTTGCACATTAGGGGAGTGGGGGTAAAGCATAGCATATATTAAATACGTAACCTAATCTAACCTAACCTAAATACCTTTTTCCCCCTCCTAAACCCCAAAAAACAGTTTAAATATCGTAAACGCAATGGAAACTA
This sequence comes from Artemia sp. Qi Xiang Cuo, assembly GCF_049724085.1. Taxonomy (NCBI): domain Eukaryota; kingdom Metazoa; phylum Arthropoda; class Branchiopoda; order Anostraca; family Artemiidae; genus Artemia; species Artemia sp. Qi Xiang Cuo. The sequence goes on from NC_142799.1 coordinate 42,120,398, forward strand.
CTCTTTGCATTCCATTTCAAGACACCGCTATTGAGAAATAACCAGTCTGGCGGGTTTCGTCTCGCATTATCAAACAGTTCGTGGTAACGAACTGTAAGTAAGGAGCGACCCGGCTAAATGGTAACCAAAACTCTAGAAAACGGTATTTTGATACAAATAGATACACCAAAAGAATCAGATTTTAATGTTGATTTCAAATATATAAGTTTCATCAAGTTTAGTCTTACCCATCAATAGTTACACGCCTGAGAAAATTTGCCTGATTTTCGAAAAAAGGGGAAAACACCCTCTAAAAGTTATAGAACCTTAATGAAAATCACACCATCATATTCTACGTATCAGAGAACCCTACTGTAGAGGTTTTAAACTCTCATCTAAAAAAATGTGGAATTTTGCATTTTTTTTGCCAGAAGAAAGATCACGGATGCGTGTTTATTTGTTGTTTTTTTTCCCCAGGGGTGATCGTATCGACCCAGTGGTCCTAGAATGTCGTGGAAGGGTTCATTGGAATGGAAATTAAAAGTTCTAGAGCCCTTTTTAAGTGACCAAAAAAATGGAGAGCAACTAGGCCCCTTCCCACGCTCATTTTTTCCCCAAAGTCACCCGGTCAAAATTTTGAGATAGCCGTTTTGTTCAGCATGGTCTAAAATATTATAAGTATGTCTTTTAGGATGAATTAATCCCCCGAAGTTCCCGGAGGGAGGGCTGAAAGTTATGAACTTTACCGAATGTTAACATATAGTATTGGTTATTGGGAAGTATAGAGACGTTTTCAGGGGAGATTTTTCCTGGTAATGGGGGGGTGGGTGGGTCGGGGGTTATGTGGAAGGATCTTTCCATGAAGGAAGTTTTCATTGGGGAAGGGACATCTCTATGAAGGGGACGCCGGACTTCCCAGCATTATTTAAAAAAAGATCAGAAATTAAATATAAAAAAACAAGTTTTTCAACTGCAACATCAAAACTATAAACGAACAGAAAATATTTCGTACATGATTGGGCTCGCCTCCTAGTCAATACCTCGCTCTTTAAGCCAAATATTTTTTAGTACTTTCAAAAGAGCTATTTATTCTAATTAATGGCCTTTGTGATTAAGGGGTCATTTTTAAAGAATTGGAACAAAATTCGAACTTTCGCTTAAAGAGCAAGGTATTAACTAGGGGAGCGAACCCCCCTAATATACGTAATAAAAATATATGAATATACAAGTTCGTTACTTAAGTTAAATAGTAAGTTACATATATTTATTACTAATAAAAACGTTCGTAAATAAAATTAAATAAGTTTCGAGAAAGCCATTTAACCAAATAAAAGTAAATTTATATGCAAATTTTGTTTTAATTATTCATGTACGGTGAGCCAAGATCAAAACCTGCATTTTTTCAAAAACGTTCAAAAATTAAGTAAAAAAACTAGTTTTTTTAACTGAAAGTAAGGAGCGACATTAAAACTTAAAACGAACAGAAATTATTCCGTATATGAAAGAGGCTATCCCCCCCTCAACGCCTCACTATTTACGCTAAAGTTTGACTTTCTCACAACTCTATTTCTTTTAAAGAATGAAAAACTTTAGAGTAAAGAGCGAGGCGTTGAGGAGGGGACAGCCTCTTTCATATACGGAATAATTTCTGCTCGTTTTAATTTTTAATGTCGCTCCTTACTTTCAGTTAAAAAAAAACTTTTTTTTTATTTAATTATTATATAAAAGCAACGATATAACGCACCAGTACCAAAAAAAACTGCCTCCCCTATATTTTAAAAAGTGCCATCTTTTGTATTTTCATTTTTTTCATCTTATCCCGCCCGCACATTTACGTGAATTGATGCTCTCAAACTCACTTCTAAGAGTGTTTTATTTTTGTGTGCACTATTTAAAAGCTATTTCATTTCTATATCAATTAGAACAATCTTGAACAAAGAAGAGATCATGAAATATTTTGAATTGCATTTTGGCTTCTCTTCCATTCAACAAGAAAACCATGAAAAGTACGATAGAGTATTTACATTTAAACTACGCATTGCCATGTTTCATTAATATAAAATCTAATTCAAGAAAGTAGCCACCTTTGCATTCAACAGAAATAAAAATCGCTTTCCACATAAATAGAATAAACATTTATTTCAAGCTTCCTACGTTTAGTAGGAATCAAGGGTGCTTTTCAACGCTTGAAAGATTCCACAGTTTCGCTTCACCTCCGTCCATTCCAGTGCAGACACTATAATTCATTGTATAAGAGCTACTTTCGATCTTACTGAATTATCCATGAGAGGGGAAAGCAAATCTTATTGCCCTCTGGTGAAGCTTGAACTTTCGAGTTTTTTGCCGGCCAGCGGTCATAAAGCCCAGCCTTTTTCTAGTGCAGTGAAAGAAATATTATAGAAAAGAGTTGCACTGGTGCTAGGATGTACGGGTCTCTTTGCAGACCATTAGAACTTTCCCGTTAGATTGTCCTAAAAATATTCCAAGTGTGTTACAAACAACGGAACAACATCCGTCACTGGCTTTATGCGAACTAGTTTTAGCGAACTAGTTACAAGTTTTATTTAGTTTTAGCCGTAACTATTGATCGGAAGGTTTTATTTAGTTCTATAAGATAAAACATATACACAGGATCAATTTTCATTATATATGCTGGATGCCCAAATTGCTTCTCCTAGCCTGGAAGACATTGTTTTCCGTTTTGAATTATAAGACTTTGTTATAAGACTTTGATTTGATAGAATTCATATACTGCTTTTATCATATTTGATAAAGAGATTTTCGGATATTTGGATATTCAAAAAATATTCTATATTTTTCAGTAATGACATTGTACACAACAAAGCAACAAGCATTTCTTGTTGACAGAACGAGGAAAATGTGCGCACAGAGTTTTTGAAATATTGAAAACCTTAAATGGTTATTGGTTTTCTTGAATAGTGAAAAAACATGATAACCATAAACTATTCAACATAATGTATTTTTTTTTCTCCAGAATACATAAATTTTGAGCGAGAGTTTCTACAAATCTGAAACATCAAAATAAAAAACGTTAATTTCTTCATACAAAATTTGTATTGCTGTGCGTGATTGGTTGTCTTCAGTTTTAAACTTGTTAGGATAGCCTCAGGACTGAAAATTACGACGATGGAAACACGCCTCATATCGTAGTGCTAGTATCGTCTTTATAACCTACGATTTCACACCATTTATAAACGATATGTTGATTTGGAGAGTTTACTGGGGAGGCCAAGATTCCCCAATATGCAAAAAAAAAATTAAAATATCTGACAGCATCCCTTTGTTTTCACCATATATGGTTAAAAAAGAACTGCTCAAAATTGTGTTATTATTCTTCGCCGATACGAGTACTCTCTGGAAATATAACCCTTCCTAAGCCCTTGCTATCTATAGATTTCATTTATTCATTGAAAATCTTGTCATATGAAAAGACATGAAAATCAAGAACAAATAACGTGGAAAAAAAACCGACAAATGAACCGAAAAATAAATTGTGAACAATTACGCAAAAAAACAGCAAAACAGACAGACAACTACTGCGCTATAACTGGGCTCAATTCGTTAATTTAGCTAGTTTTTAACTGTTCCTCAATAACTTGAGAGATACCTAGTTCATGTTCTGTCATTCTATATGTTTGAGCTAGTAGTGTATTTCTGTACCAGGGTGGTTAATGTACTGAATATTTTATGAAACAGAATAGGAGCGAAGAGATTTTTGACTAATCCGACATTTTTTTAGTTTACAGAATGGCGCCATGCACAGAACGAGAGGGGACCCTCTTTTAAAAATCATGCGCGTCGGATGGCACGTGCCACATATGTGGGAAGTTTACTACGCGTACTGCTAAGTTTTGTATGGGTGGTACGAAGAGGCGTGGTGTTGCGGAGCTGTGCCATGCGAGGCGGAACACGTTGCGCTCCTAAGATGAACACCAGGTGATGGAGAGTGGGCGGCACCTCTATATTGGATTTGGAAAATGGCAACTGCATTGTAAAGGTAGCTAGTAACTGACGGCTGAAGCGCAATTTGAAGGTGACAACAAAGGTCTAAAATATCAAAATTCTACGGTTAAGATGCTCGATCATAATAGATATCCTGCGATGCAAACAGAACCAATTTAACTGTGGAAAGGATAGTTTTGGAAAGACTCATATATAAAAGATTATGGCCCGCTTATGATTCATAAGAAGCACCAAGAATTAAAATTTCATTATAAAAATTTAACCATCGCTGCCTTACTATCCCTTGATCGAAGTCTGTCTAACCAATCTGAATAAATTAGCTTGACCACCAATTTTAACTAATGACACATAAGGAAACACTTATCAGATGAAGGGATATCATCGGGACATTTTAATGTAGAAGCAAAGGATGGAAACAAAACATCAATTATTACAAATCTTCTCAAAGATTTTGAATGCAAAAAGAAAAAAAAAGAAATGAAAACAAAAACAAAGAAAGAAAATCAGAGTGAAAACGAAAGAAACTTTCCCAAATAGAGGTAGCTGTCTCCTTTTTTTATGTTTAGGCTCCACACTGATAATTTGTTCTCCCTTAAAACCTCAGCGAGTAGCATCGTGTATTATATTTGGAATTAATAGGTCATTTGAAATTATGACCAGTTGGACATTAAGGATTGAAGATAAATAGAAAACAATAGAAAGAATAAATATCTGATTCTGTAAATCTTAAAAAAAACAATACATCTATGTCGTTTTCTAAAACAAATAGCACATTTTCCACATGAAATGCGCTACTATGCTTGTAACAGTACTTTTGAGGGCAGGAATACGAAATCTCATTATTCAGATACATTTATTGGTCACCATATCACAATTTGTTTAGAACTTGCGCCGCACAAAACCTACACTTTGTCAGATGGCCTCTTATCAGAAGCCGATACTTAACCTTACGGACCTGGGCAATATTATAAAGCAGTTTGTCGGAATAGGTGTTGGATTTTGTTCAGAACTTGTACTAAAAGACAATTGTAACTTATCTAGTGCAATTTCTTTTCGTTACTACTCTTTAATTTTTTGTATATCATTTTTTCATCTCTTTATGTTATTTTCTTCCGTCTGTTAATTATTTATTTCCGTTTATAAGGTTTTCTAAACGTAAAGCCAAAATATTCTGTTTATATAAATATTCGTTTTACTTGATCGTTTTCCAAAATCTTATTTTTGTTCTTCCTGTAAATTATGGAAGTCCCACTTCAGACTGTATACCTACATATAAGGATGGTATTGTTAAAATAATTATTTATTTTGTTATTTTAAATTTAAACATGTCAAAAACGAGTAAGTAATTTTTTTATTCATAAAATCATGCTAAGTGGGAGAGACCTAAGAATGTTCTTCATTCGGTCGGTTATTCACTCTGACCAATCCATCGTTCGACTTGCACATAACGGTTTCTAATCACTCATACATTCCACTAAATTAGCTCTAACGAAGTTGACAGAACCAACAAAGAGAACGACCACAACATAAACAAGCCTGGATACGAATATCGGTAATCCTTCTATTTATCCTTTCACCCTCCATCCCTCACCTGAGACTTTCTCATGTAGTAAATTAAGCTGAAACTTGTTAAAACTTCAGTAGCTTCTTCTGTGCATGAGAAACTCGAAACAGACCTAATGTCTTATTTCAATAAATCATAATGCTTAAGCATCCGTGAAACATCGTATCCTTTCTTGAGAGAAGGGATTAAAAACAGTAAAGGAAAGTCAACAAAATGAAGAGTGACCCGAAAGGAGAATCGATTAAACCTAGCAACAGCTGCAGCTTCATGAATGTGAAAAGCCGACTTAAAAAAGATTTGATCAGAAGTGTTTTTTTTACTAGCATTAGATCTTCTGCATTTTACGTAACGAAATATTTTTTCGCAAAGATTTTGTTTACTTTAGTATCTGGTGCAATAATTGCAGGAAATCATTTCAGCGTGTTTTTTGTTATTTTTCACTGTGTGATCATCAAAAATAAATTTGAGTTCTTCAAAATTCTTTTAATATGGCACAGAAAAACAAAAGGACAGAAAAATGACAAGGGACTACGTAAGGACAACATAAAATCTACCTTTAAGCACCTACAAAACCTTTCCTAAATCCTTTTGGCAAAACCGTGTGGGTAAACTCTACGCTAAAAATCCATCAAAATTTACCAACGGCTATTTTATGGCTATTCCAAAAATTCAACATTTAGGAAACAGCCTAGGGGGGGGGGGTCAACATGTCCTTTAATGGCTAATAGTTCACAGAGAGTTGAAATGCAGAGCACAATTTATTAACCACACAGATACAAATACTGATTTTGAACATTCATTAGGCCTTTTTTTTCACTCATCAATGTGCTAAGATCTTACATCTTTTGTCAGAAAACGCTTAAAAGTGAAATCTTTGAACGAAGATCCTACATCTTTGATCGTTTTTGTGCAAACGTCTTTCATCATTCTGCTCTGATCAGCAGTCTGAGAACAATGATGAGTAGATCATCAAAGTTCTCTCATCATTGTTCTATATGGCAAAACAGTGGCGGTCTTCACACTTTTTGTTAAAAAATGAGTTAAAAAACGATAATTTTTGCAGAAAGATGTAAGATCTTAGTACTAAAAAACGCCTTAGTGCTAAAAGCCGACTTCATTCATCTTACTAAGAAATAACACTTTTGTAGTCGTGATATGTCAAAAGAAAACCTGTTTTTACAAAATTTCTCTTCTTTACAGGAGGTAGGTCCATTGTATGTCCTAAGCCGCCCTCAAACTAATGCTGGTTATTAATGGGAAGACTGCTGGATTTTCCATAAACTTACCATAAAAATCATCCAGATTTCCATTTGTTGATTTTTTTTTTATATTATATCGCAGAAAGACTGTCCGACACAGAAGTTACTAATGCCACCAATGGCATAAAAAAGCAATCACTGAGTGGCTCGTGAGCTTGATCCTTCGTAGGATTCTAAACAAACTGCTCTTCTAACAAACTTTTTTTCTTCTAACAAAATCTAAACAAAATTTTCGTAGAATTCTAAACAAACTTTTATTTCATAAAAGGGTCTTTTTGGAGGAGTGGGATGACCATACGAAAATACGTTGGAAAATACTGAGATTCTGAGTGAGGCCAAGGTTTTCCCCTTGTGTATAATGTCGCAGTAAGATGATATAACCAGTTATTTGGGAAAATAACACGTTAAAAAAACCGGTTGGACTTTGTAACCCATTTTCTGTTGGTAAAGGAATGAATTTTGTATATTTGATGTTAGCATAAACCGTGGCTTTTTCTCATGCTGGTCAGGTCATGACGGATTAGGTTAGACAGAATTTTGACTCCACATCTATTTCTGAAAGTTTCATTATCTAGCTTAAGAAATTTCCGAAGTTTTGTCGTCCACCGGGTCTTCATAAAGATCTAGGCATGTGATCCAATGATGAGTTTTGCCATCTTACTGCAACACATGCTTATATGTCCTATTTCATATGCCAGAATAAATATATATATATATATATATATATATATATATATATATATATATATATATATATATATATATGCATAAATTTTTCCCCATTATACAGATTCTTAATATTATTAGCACTATTATCCTATTATTATAATTATTTTATTAACAGTAGCAGTCTCTTAGGTCAAACCCATTTAACTCCTTGCTGAGAACCTGCTTTTCTATGCCTTTAACTTCGGCAAACAGATCGTCAGATATTGTTTTGATGAGTCTTGAAGAAAAAAATATTAATGCTCGAAACTATTCAGTTTTTTAATTGCAACTGATAATAAAGCTCAATTAACGGGGAATATTACTTTCACAATTAACTTTGAAACAAATGGTTTGAAAAATAAATGTCTTGGTTAATACTTCCGCTCTTCTTCAGGCTTGTCTTTTTACGCTCTTCGCAAAAAATTTATGTACAGAATGGGGAGGGGGGCAGACAAGACATCGCCACCCGCCAACCCTAGAAGACCCAAAATAGAATATAGTTAGGATTATTTTTAACACTTGCTTAGTGTTTGGGTTCTCGACGTCTCGTTCTATTTCTGAAAATTTTATTCCCCTAGCACAAAGTTTTCAAGCTCAAGGAAAATCAATGCCCTGGAGTAGAGAAGAGAGTTGAAGGTGGTAAATAGAAAAATCTTATGGGGTTAGCGATAAGCCATTAACTACACCTTGATACATTATAATATAAGTTATACACACTCAAAGTAATAGGTTAAAGTTAGGTCTATTACAAATTGTAGTTCCCATCAGAATCGTCAAACTCGCATCGACCCCAAGAGCTCATCACTGGAAAAACGCTGGGGTAAAATTATCAGGACATGCAAGGCATTGTTCGCAAAGACATATAAATCTATGGTACCAAATCAATAGAGTTAGGGAAGACAGGGAGCACGCGAAGAGCTCCCTCTCCCCCTTTGGTTCTACCGGGTTCAATCAGTTAATGATTGTGCTATAGTTGCCCCCCCCCCCAGTTTTCCTGACATAAAATTCCTTTTACTTGACATTTTTACGCTCCTATGGTATACCTGGCCCCCAAACCCCCGATTATGAAGCCTAAAGCCGCCACTGGTGAGTTTGATACCTACATTGTAGTTAACAATTTCAAGTAGTATTTCACGTCACAAACATGGAAGGAGAAACTTACCAATTAACATTAAGCTAAAAATAAAAGCTCGGAACTCCATATCCATACCAACAGGTAGCCAAATAGTTTTCCACTTTTAACGACTGTTCCTTTGACAGCTGCTTCAACAGCTCTGAAGCCGAGCAGGAAGATTTGGAGGATTTGCTCCGGCGCATCAGATATGCGTGTAATGGCCCACACACTAGGCGGAGCCTTTGAGCTAAGGTTTTTATTACTATATATTTTTTCTAGATAGTTTTAAGACATGTTCAAAATATTCATCGATAATTAAGATATTTCAAAATGGGTGGAACCGATCTTCGACTTCATTATTATGCAAGTGTATGTTCTAGTCAGCGGGTATATCTTGGGAAGACAAGAAAAGAGAATAAGTCTATGATAATGCAACTTTCTTATACTGTTATCATTGAAATTTAAAACAAGTGAACTGTGTTTCCAAATTTTTATATTCCTCACGTAAAGGATGTCATTTAAATCTTTCTTTGAGAAGTGGATGCAAGCAAAGAATTTGCATGGGATAAAAACTATAGAAATCATGTGTTTACCTCCCTCCCCCATCAAGGAATTATCACCTTTTTAAAACTTATTTTAGGTTTAATTTTAGGCTAGGATGTATCACCCCTTATCTTCGAATAGCCTCTACTTACATACGCTTTGTAGCTGCTTGTCCGTTCAATTTCTTGTTGTGCAATGGCTACTACTTCCTTTTTCAACCCTTGCTTTTTTTTATATATTTTTTCTATTTTAGTATTAGTACAACAATACCTAGAGAATGTTATTCATCCCTGAAAAAGTTCATCACTCCAAAAATTTATTAAAAGAGGGGGGGGGGGGATCCTAAATATAAAAAATGAACAATAGTGTCACCCTTCCCACTGTTATAAAAATGAGTATTACAAGTCATTTTTCAAGGGATACCTTGTATGGCTGCCGGCAGGTGGAGCAGGTTTCAGTGCCCCCATGAAACAAGAAGACCTTAAAATTTGTATATAGCCTACATAAGATAATACTGCATTTAAGTTTCAGTGAAAATAAAGTTCCTGGTAGCACTTTTGCCCCTCAACCTCCTTGGAAATTTCCTGGCGTCGCTCATAATACCCCTCCTTTCCACCATTTACTCTGGTAAGCTTATGAGTGTTACCTTTTCTCTGCATCCGTAACCGATCTTCTATGAAAATAATGTAAAATTTTACATTTTTACACATAGGTTTGAAACTCCTGCAAAATATTTTTCTGACATGGTGAATTTGGGTGTTTAATTTTTACCAAGATCACTTACCTTTTTGGGGATGTTTTGCTTCTTTTTTGGAGAATCAGGAAAATTTTCGGTAAGTCGTGGCTTTTGGTGGGTAGTTTTATCTTTAATGAATTTTATATATTTAGAAAACCCCATAAAAAGCCCATTCGTTGGTTTATTACGACCTCCTACTTAGAGTTAGTTACCACGAACTGTTTGATGATTAATTCGTCTGACCCTTTTACCTTTGACTTTATCTTTCGTAAACTTAATTTTCACCCAAGGAACTCCTAAAAGTAGTTTTTCAGGATTTTTGTTATCTGAACTGATTTCAGAAATCCTCGTTAAATTCATTTTTAAAAAATCGATCAGAAAAAAGTCCAAAAACAATCAGAAAATCTAATGTATCTATTTTATTCTCAGCTAGGCTTAATATGATGAAGGTCAAAATGGCGTATGGGGTGTACCTCTTCCCCCGAAATTGAAAAACTGCCAGCTTTATTATCATAATTTCTTGTAGCTCTTTTTTTGTTCGCCTGTGCCCTGTTTTTCTTTTTGAATTTATCCTCACCCCCTGATATGCAAATTTAAGTGTTTATTCAAATTAAATTATATTTTTATATAGTAAGGGGTCAAACATAAAACAAATAATAGCAATACGGCAAAAGTATATAAAAAAGCTACCATCAGAGGCGTCGTTAGGGGGAGGGGGCACGGGGGGGGCAGTAGACCCCCTAATAATGCGCGAGAAAAAATATTATACATTCCGTGCACTCTGAATATCCAGATATTGACCCTTCTCCCCCTCAATACAAATGCTGGAGATTCGCTCCTGGCTACCATAAGATAAGCATCAACCACAAGTTCTTTTCCTTAAGCGGGATTGTTATCCTCGAAAATCCTTTACCTACATTGTTTTTTTCATAGAAATTCTATTTGATTAGTTCACCTAACCTGCAGTATTGGGCTGGAGGTGGCCATGACCACCACAAAGTCTCTGAAATCGGGAGACTATTTAGATCTCATGCGATTTGTAATGATTTCCCAGAATTTTGGCTTGATAGCGTTTTGGCACCTGTCTGGCTAATTTTTTTTTCTTTATTTTTCTTTTTAAAGAACAAATTAGCAGAAACTGGTATATTTCTCTGATGCAGTTTCTTTTGTTCCTTATAAAGGGCACAAGAACATCAAATTTCGTTCAAATCATCCCTCTCTCATTATTCTAACACCTAACCACAGATTTGATACAATTAATCCTGGATAGAAAAAAGAACATAAATGCGCATTTGTAACCATGCTTCGTGGGGAATAATTAAATTAAAAAAAAGTTTTTTAACTTTAAGTAAGGAGCGACGTTAAAATTTAAAACGAAGAGAAATTATTCCGTATATGAAAGGGGCTGTCCCCTCCTAAACGCCTCGCTCTTTACGCTAAAGTTTTTTATTGTTTAAAAAAATATAGTTTTGAGCAAGTCAAATTTTTGCGTAAAGAGCGAGGGGTTTTGGAGGGGACAGCCCCTTTCATATACGGAATAATTTCTGTTCGTTTTAAATTTTAACGTCGCTCCTTACTTTCAGTTAAAAAAAAACTTTTTTTTTTATTTAATTGTTGAACGTTTTTGAATTAATGCGGGTTTTGATTTTTACTCACGGTGCATGAATAATCAAAACAAAATTTGCATATTAATATTGCTTTTATTTAGATAAATGGCTTTCTCGAAACTTGTTTAATTTTATTTACGAACGTTTTTATTAGTAATAAATATACGTAAATTACTAATTAACTTACGTAAAACACTTCTATATTCATATATTTTTAATACGTATATTAGGGGGTTCGCCCCCTAGTCAATACCTCACTCTTTACGCTAAAGTTCAAATTTAGTTCCAATTCTTTTAAAAATGACCTCTTAATCAAAAATGCAGTTAATTAGAATAAATAGCTTTTATGAAAGTACTAAAAACTCTTTGGCTTAAAGAGCGAGGTATTGACTAGGGGGCAAACCCAATCATATGCTTAATAATTTCTTTTTGTTTTAAGTTTTTATGTTGCTCCTTACTTTCAGTTAGAAAAAATTTTTGTTTTAATTTAGTTTCTGATCTTTTTTTTTAAATTGTGCTGGGAAATCCGGCACCCCCTTCATAGCAATGTCCCTTCTCCCATGAGAAAGTCCTCCGTGGAAATATCCTCCCACATAAACCCCAACCCACCTCCCCCCCCCTACAAGAAAAAATCCCCCCTGAAAACGTCTGTATACTTCCCAATAACCAATACTAAATAACATAGGGTAAAGTTCATAACTTTCAGCCCTCCCCCTGGGGACTTTGGGGAATTAAGTCATCCTAAATGACATAGTTATCCTATTTTTGTCCATGCTGAACAAAATAGCTATCTCAAAATTTTGATCGGGTGACTTTGGGAAAAAATGAGCGTAGGAGGGGGCCTAGTTGCCCTCCATTTTTTTGGTCACTTAAAAAGGGCACTAGAACTTTTAATTTCCGTTCAATTGAGCCCTCCCACGATATTCTAGGACCAATGGGTCGGTACAATTACCCCTGGGAAAAAAACAAAAACAAAAAACAAATAAACACGCAAACGGGATCTTTCTTCTGGCAAAAAAAATACAAAATTCCACATTTTTGCAGATAGGAGCTTGAAACCTCTACAGTAGGGTTTTCTGATACGCTGAATCTGATGGTGTGAGTTTCATTAAGGTTCTATAATTTTTAGGGGGTCGTTCCCCTTTTTTCGAAAATCAGCCAAATTTTCTCCGGCACGTAACTTTTGATGGGTAGGACTAAACTTGATGCAACTAATATATTTGAAATCAGCATTAAAATCAGATTCTTTTTGTGCATCTATTGGTATCAAAATCCCGTTTTTAGAGTTTCGGTTACTATTGAGCCGGGTCGCTCCTTACTTACAGTTCTTTACCACGAACTGTTTTATTAGTTACCGCGAACTGTTTGATATAACAATTGTGGGTACTTATTAAGAATCCAGTAAATCATGCGATAAGTGAAGTTTCGTCAATGTTAATGAAATAAAACAAAACAGGATAAAAATATAATAGTTCAGAAAAAATTTTGGCTATATATTTGCACATTAGGGGTGGGGTGGGGGTAAAGCATAGCATGTATTAAATACATAACCTGGCCTAACCGAGGTACCTTTTAGTCCCCCTAACCCACAAAAATAAAGTTTAAATATGCTTCCCGGAGTGAGAAACCCTTTGTACAAACCCTTTGTACAGCGTCTGATAAGAATTTCCAGGTAATGCTGAAATACAATTCTCGCGTGACTACTGAAACTTTGAAACTTTTGCCGTAGAGCCTGAACAACGTAGGGAGTACCTCACGACTCAGGCTGCCCAGAACCCTAAATGTTACTGAATTCCTGGGAATTTCTTAGTCAAATTATAAAATAAAATCTGCTTTTTATTGACCCCCCCCTCCCCCAAAAAAAATCCTGCGTACGATCCTGCTCTGGAGTTCTCATACATTTTGAATTTGAGGGTGTAGTTTTTATGAGGACTATCCCCTTTTTTCTTAAATAACGCAAAGTCCTCATGCTGATAGCCTTTGACGGATAGGTTACGCTTAATAAGTTTTATATAAATTTGGAATTAGCATAAAGGGTAGATTATTTCAACTTGCATATAGTTACCAAGATTCCTTATTTTAAAATAAAAGTTCAAAATAGGGATAAAATCCTTTTTAATAGACAGTGTATAGAAATTCACAAAGATACCAGATATTTCTGTCACATATACAGTGACCGTCATCAGTAGTAAAACTAAGTCCTATTTTGAACTTTTATTTTATCGTCATGGAAAGGCAGTGTGGTCTCCGAAATTATCTATATTCCTTATTTTAGTTTTGGCTTCGAATGACACTCTTTGCTCACTGTTCATTGGCATCAAGTGTAATTTCATTAGCTAATCTTATGTAGAGTATCCACTCCGCTAGTAGAAAATACTACTGGCCAGTGGCTTTACTGTCAGGTCTTAATTATTGCTATCATTAGTGTCATGGCTGTTAAACAAGCTGTTAATCTAACTGTTCCTTTTAAGTTCTAAGCCATGTAACTTTAGGAAATGCGGCATATTCTTGAGAGCCCTGCATAGACATGATCTAGATATAATTACTAATATTCCGCTTTTTAACCGATTCGATCTAGCAAAAGAGGTAGGGTAGATTTTTAAATAATTTGCCTTATCAGTCAATTTTTGCAACGGCTTTTACAACAAATGGACGCATACACTGATTTCCCCTTCTTTTGACATTCGCACTTATCATTTCCATCTTGCTAAGACAAGCATGCTTATTGCCAAGACCCAAGTTAAATTGTTTTCCTTATGACCTGCTGAACAACTCAAAATCAACAGACATGCAGATATTTAAACTTAATTCTGCTGACTGTTTGTTTTCTTTTCGCATTGAACATTTGATTTTTAACATAACATTTTTCATGACCCCCGCATACCCTTGCCAATTTTAACTAAAAATGAAGTTAAGCCTCGGTGGGGTCTGTTACCTCGCTGACAGGGTACACGTCTTAATTTGGAGCTAAGAAAGACATATCGTTAATCACAGGTCTTGACCACACCAGGAGACTTTACCCGCATGGTAAAACTCACATTTATAACGCTGGTATTTGACTCAAAGGGTTTACAACTTGTTTGTGAAGTAGATGACAGAAATATACTATGATTATAACTCTCTGGTTTGTGCTTGAGAAAATGCTGGGCAATATTATTGATAGAATGCGAATAGTCTCTACCCTCGGCATGTATTAAATAAGCAAAAACTTTTTTTTAATGAAAGAAGATAGCGACGCTAAAATCTGCTATGAACAGAAATTATCCTGTATACGAGGGGGGGATGATGACTTCTAAAGCTTACGCTAAAGTTTAATTTCTGCTTTATAAAGATCAAGATAAATATGCACAATAGGTTGCAAGTTTAGTGACGAGACCATAGTGGGTAGCACTCGCTCCCATTAATAACATAATTTCTTTTAAATTTTAATTTTGCTCCTTATTTTCATCTGGGAAAAACAACTTTTGATTTAAATTCTGTCCATTGTCGTCAGATCGAGGCTATCCACAATATAAGGGGCTCCCACTTTTTTAAGTCCCACCTTCTTGCTCTTTGCCTGACAGTTTATCTTTTGCATGAAAAACAACAACAATAATATTCCTCCATCAAAAATGTAATATGCCTAAAAATTTCATGGGGAAGTATTTAAATACCGAAAACCAATTTTCAGGTAATACTTTTTAGACTTATTAGGTTGAGTGGTTGAGTGGCAACCTGATTATTATTAGGAATGCTCCCCATCCCATCTACTTCTGTGCCTGTAAGCATACGAACATAATCGTTTATTTAAAATATGAATTATTTCTGTAATAACATTAGAGCCTCCTCCCCCCCACCATCCGGTCATAATATTTATTTGCATATGAAGGAATGTTATAGGGTAGGTCCCTTCTTCAGATTGATTTGATGAACCTTTTGTGGAATTCCTCCTATAGCCTCCCCCAAATAGTTGTTGTGCAATCATACAAAGCTGTAACCTTTTAGTATTACTATGTTAGTATATGGTACTTGTATATTAACTGTCTTTTTGTAATGACTTGGAACATGTTTAGGGATGAATGTGCCAGCCATAACTTGACGGCATGGTCTCTCAAAACTTGGAGGCTTTTGAGACTGGGAAGAACTATTGAGCTATTCAGTAATTCCATCCTGATTAGAGATCTTAAAACTTTTCCTCGATAGCATTTGGCCCTGATTAGTTGAAATTAACGGCATGCAGCCAAAAACATCAGAAACTTCCCTTTTCCTGCAATAGGTTTCTTTTGCTAATCGAAAAGAAGTAATATATTTTAAAATTTTCCATTCGTATGATGCCTCTTCTTACGTTCTGACTACTGGCTTGATATGACTACCCCAGTTAGAAATAACAACAACAGAACATGCAAGTAAACAAGCATACGTGACAACTTTTTTTTTGGAAATATATAAAATTTCTTATTTTTGGATGTAGGGGATGGAAATCTAGAACTCTTGGACATGCTGAATTTGACGGTGAAATCTTCATCAAGTTCGTTTCTCATTTTATGTTTTTTCTTACCTTTTTTTTTCTGAAATTACACAATTGTTCCAGTGCTAAAACATTTTTATGGGCAATTTTAAACTTAGTAAATTTTAAATATTTGGCATTGGTATTAAAAAAAATATTTTGACAATTGTTACTAAACTTGTGTTTTATGGCTTCTGTCTAGAATTAAAACCTCATAACTACAGGTAACAAAGGCATATGAGTAGTAGGGGCACAGGGTCACTACTCACATGCACAATTATTATGAGAGAGGCTCGATTTTTCAGGGGGGCTCAAAGGCCCAGATAAGTTGATTTTATCAAGTAGGTAGGCCTACCTTGAATTTAATAAATTTTGTTTCTACCTTTTGTTACTACGCGGGATTTTTTTTTTCGTGGGGACCAGTAATAAAACTAAAGCAATTTAGATTGATAATTTGAATAAGAAATGAATAGAAATTCTGGAAATTTTATAATTTCGGAGGGCCGAGGCCTTAGCCGCCATCCATGCGTTTATTCATTTTTCAGTAATAGTACCCCTTCTTCGTTGTTCCGTTCTATGATGGGTTGTGCTTGAGTTGTAAGTAGTAGTAGTAGATTATTCAAGTTATATCTACAAAACTAGCTTAAATAGCCTGACTAGCTGTGTTTGCAAAACCTGTAGAATTCTAAAAACTAGAGCTTTAGTGAAAAATGAAGCTTGTTTGTGTTTCTTAGAGAACTATAGTTGTATGCTAAAAGTTATCGATATCATAGTCGGTGAAAGACTATTGAGAAACTTATAAGTTAGTCTTTTATTTTCTGCAGGGTATTTATGGAATTTCATGGTTCTTCAAGAAGATTCTTTTTTTTTTGGTCGGTTCTTTTTTTTTAGTAAAGCACTAGTTTTCAGATTTCAAAAATATCCCGAGTCAGTTTATTTAAGCTATTTTTGTAGATACATCTTGCGTAATAAGCGAAGCCATAATTTTCGCTCGCTTTAAGTTACTACTTGGCTCTTTGCTTCTGTACAATAAATTCTGTTTTTTTAAGGAATTGAAAATAAGGTAACACTATCCATTTCCTGGCCTAAAGCAAAAAAAGACTCGTTTAAAATATTTACAGTTGCAACCCACTTCAAAATCAGACGCATCAATTTAAACCCCGAACCGTCGAAAGGATTTAGTTTTCCTTTGAAAAGCAGTTTTCCACGTTCGGAAAGAAATCCAAAGATCTTTTATAGGCTAGATTGGGTGGATAAAATAGGAATTGGTGGTATTCCAAATCGAATTTGGCGCCACCATGTGATTAACTTCATAGTAGATTTCTCGCAGTATTTTAAATTGGTGTTTACTGATTATGTAAATAGACTCATTTAAAAATAAGCTTTTTAAAAGTATTTCTAGCGGAGGTAACTCAACTTAATTTTTGGATCAAGTAATGATCTACAAAAAGAAGAAAAACATTATCAAGTAATATAGTTTAAACTTAGAAGAAGAATTAAATAGTGCATTGGCAATCATGTGAACGTTTTTCTTAAAAAAAAGTCACTCTCTATAGTCGACACCTATGTTTATAAGGAATAGTAAAGAACAAACAAAGAGAGAAATCTTAATGAAGGAACAAACAAATGGGATTACGGCCAGTAGAAAGGAAAGATAAAAACAAAACCGACACGGATATTTCTCCTGTGTGAAAACAAGGCGTCTTTAACGCTGGTTCAATAAAAAAAAAACAATTTTTTTTTAACTGTAAGTAAGGAACGACGCTAAAACTTAAAACGAACAGAAATTATCCCGTATATGAAAGGGGCTGTGCCTTCCTCAACGCCTCGCTCTTTCTGCTAAAGATTTTTATTGTTTAAAAAAAATAGAGTGATGAGAAAGTCAAACTTTAGGGTAAAGAGCGAGGCGTTGAGGAGGGCACAGCCCCTTTCATATACGGAATAATTTCTGTTCGTTTTAAGTTTTAACGTCGCTCCTTACTTTCAGTTAAAAAAAGCTTGTTTTTTTATTTTATTTTTGAACATTTTTGAATTAATACAGGTTTTGATTTGGGCTTTGATTTGGCTCTTCTTGTGTTCTGCTGCCTATGTTGTCTTCTTGTTAATGATTTGGGTTAATGTGTGTATAACTTTCAAAGTTTGAAGTTCAAACATCTCCTGTGCATCAAATACATACGAAAAGGAAGTGAAAAAAAAATAACAGCAGCAAAAAACACTGTATACAAGTCAGATACCATGGCTTAACAATACGAAAATTTTTAAATCAACGGTTACAAGAAGGTTAATTCAGAGATGACACTCTGAACAAGTTTATTGTTTTCATGGACAAAAGTGAGTTTGTTCACTCTGCTTGGAGCCAGCATTGATCATTTTGCAGTCACTATCAGTCCTGTCGTGCTAAAAAGCCGTTTAGCTGGGGCATTTGTGGCTGGTACAGCCAGAAATTGACGAGTGTAAACTGCCACTCGCGGGATCTGATACTAGCATTGGACCTTGGGGTCCCACACAATGGCGCAAATGGGCTTCTTCTTTGTATCTGCTGAAATAAGCTGTTTTTATCAGGGAGAACTAATCTGCACCTTTACCATGGGGCTTCTGCGCCCTACACTACAGGGGGAACCAAACTCTACCTTTACCCTCTTTTCTTATCAACACGGAATAACCCTCCAAAATTCTTTTCTGAAAGAAGTGGTCGAGTTTTGAAGTTTCAAGTCAAAGTTTAAGGCTATTTCAACTTCAGTATGCTCTGCTCACTGTGCAAAAAAAAAAAAGAATGTAATTCATTTCTATAGATATAGATATATTTCTATACCAGCTCTAGAACTTTTCCAGATAACATCCTGAATTGCCTAATGCTCTTTTACCTACCTCTTTTCATCCGAAAAATCAGAAAAAGAAATGAACAGAATTTCAAAGTGGAAGGTAGAATTTTTGTTCAAGAAAAATTTCTTCTTCATCTTCCTACGAACCGATATGCATGGCGAGCCCAAGATGACAGTATTTATCTTTAAGAAACAGATTAGCCGGGATGACGGTTGAAGCCCGGTGGTTGATATCTATAAGCAAAAAAGAGATAAAAAAAACGGCGGCGTATTAGTGACACTGCCGCCGATAGAATCAGCGGTAGCGTCAGCGCGCTGATGCAAGCTTGGCGGCACGCCACCGTTTTTTTCGGCGGCGCGCCGCCAACTTTTCGGCGCGGCTTTGGGGTCTAGTCTAAATGACCAGCAGCTTGCTCTAGCGAAGATGACAGAAGATGGGATATTTTATGTAGAGTCAGCCAAGCGATGTTGCCATCTGAAATCTGCTTGAAATGTCTGATTTGATTAGCGAATTCACTATTCTTATTGGATCCTAGATTAATGCGCGAAAAATCGTGATGACAAGGATTTCCGACATTACAATGATAGTGAGAAGTTTCAAACACATATTGGTACCAAGTTCTAAGCCCATTTTGGGGTGAATGCTATTTACAAACCCGATGATAATCCATTTTAAATACCTGGTTTATCCACCCAAGGCGAAAAGGGTTTAATCAGAACCAATCTGATTGATCATGCAGAAAATGAACAATAAATAGGTCCTGAAAATTACAGGGGGCTTTTATTCGCCATGTTTCCTTATTTGCGACTGCTTCCAGCTTTATGGGCGGGATATTGATAAACTGATGACTTTATTTTGTTTGAACAGCAGCCCCTGAAGACTCTTAGCACCAACTAGATTCAGAAACAATTATTTTTATGTTGAACAAGCTTCGTAAGGTAATTGAACATAACTGAATATAACACAATTTAGCCTGTCTGCTGCAAGTCGGCAATTCTCAACTTTGAGCTGTCCTGAGGAAATTTCTTCATGGCAGCAATAGGCTTTTGAAAAGTAGCCCCTATGAATAAGAGTCAGCAGTTTTTACTGATATTAAAATTTCAAATAATCAGAAATCGTTCCGTATATGAAGAGTAGTTCCACTCCTTAAATGCTTCGTGGCAAAAAATGGCAGTTCGGCATTTTGCTACGAGGGGATCGCTCTTATTAACTGATGTCATACCAAGAACTCAGACTTTTTTTTATGATTAATTTTTCAATATTTATGACCATTGATTCGATACTATCATCCCAAGTGAAAAAAAGAAAGAAAAAACAAGCATAAGAAAAACATGATATAAATTGAGTCTGAAACTTCCAATGGCCTCCACTAGAGGGTTATCGGTCGTGTTGGATTTGACTCTCGTCACATGAATTAAATTTAAAAAAAAAGTTTTTTAACTGAGAGTAAGGAGCGACATTAAAACTTAAACAAACCGAAAATATTCCGTATATGAAAGGGACTGTCCTCTCTTCAACGACTCGCTCTTTACGCTAAAGTTTTTTATTGTTTTAAAAACAGAGTTGCGAGAAAGAGTCAAACTCTAGCGTAAAGAGCGAGGCGTTGAGAAGCTGACAGTCCCTTTCGTATACGGAATAATTTCTGTTCGTTTTAAATTTTAATGTCGCTCCTTACCTCCAGTTAAAAAAAAACTTGTTTTTTTTAACTGCACTCTGAATAAGGAGTTTTTTTTGTGTTTTCTTGTTTTTTCTAAGCACTCTGAATTAAGGAGGAAGAGAACATTACCTTAATTTATGTCATCTAAGTCCCATTTCCTTCCCTGATGTGCAATATGTAATCAGAGGCAACGCTATAGAGTTGCCTATAGTAAAGGCCATACGGCTCCAATGTTTTATTATTATTAATTAAAAAAAACTTTCCGAAAAATAAGTTTTTCGAAGAAAAGTAAAGGCAATTTTAAACTTAGGCTCAGTAGATACAAATACCATGTAAAATTCAAACTCAAAACGACCTGAAATTACTATTAAAGAATAAATGAAACTCAAAACGAACAGAAATTAAATAAACAATCATAGCAAAAATATACTCCAAGTAATAATATAAATGAACCTTTATTGAATTACAAATGAAACTTAAAACGAACATAAATTAAATAAACAATAAATGCAAAAAAACTTACAATAGATATTAATTTAAATTAATAAGTAAATCTTAAAACGACTGAAACTTAAATTGAATATGCAAATCAAGCTTGAAACGAACAAAAATGACCACAAACAAGAGTTTGGGCACGACCTCCTTCTTTCACTGTAAAAGTCTAAAACCTACTGGGTAATTGGCATTTTACTGAAAACTATATACGTCTTGAACTGTCTTGGAAAGTATAAACAACATCAAATTGAATATTTGATGCATAATGATATTAATTGTTGAAAGATCCATCCGTTCAAGAATTATATACTGTAATTGCATTTTTGTTTTCAATGCTGTAAGAACTGGAAAAGAAAATATTTGTAATATAATCCGTTTTCAGTTAAGCGCCAATGACGCAGTAGGCTTTTGGTTTTTATTTACAGTTAGGAAAGGAGGCAGTATCCAAACACTTGTTTGTAATGAAATATTATTCGGCTTTAACAGCTTTATAAAGAGCTAATAAATTAAACTGAATGTTTGATGTATAATGATATTAATTGCTGAAAGCTCATCAGTTCGAGATGCTACAATAATTTTAATGTTTATTTTCAATATTAAGTACAAAAGAAAGTATTTGTCATAAAATTGGTTCTCAGTAAAGCACCAATGACGCAGTAGGTTTTAGACTTATTAAGTAAAAAAAACAAGTTTTTTCAACTGAAAGTAAGGAGCGACATTAAAACTTAAAACGAACAGAAATTATTCCGTATATGAAAGGGGCTGTCTCCTCCTCAACGCCTCGCTCTTTACGCTAAAGTTTTTTATTGTTTAAAAAAAATAGAGTTGTGAGAAAGTCAAACTTAAGCGTAAAGAACGAGGCTTTGAGGAGGGGACAGCCAATTTCATATACGGAATAATTTCTGTTCGTTTTAGGTTTTAATGTCGCGCCTTACTTCCAGTTTAAAAAAAACTATTTTTTTTAAATTAATTTCTGAACGTTTTTTTATTAATGCAGGTTTTGATTTTGGCTCACAGTGCATGAATAATTAAAACAAAATTTGCATATTAACTTACTTTTATTTGGTTAAATGGCTTTCTCGAAACGTGTTTCATTTTATTTACGAACGTTTTTATTAGTAATAAATTACGAATTAACTTACGTAACGAACTTCTATATTCATATATTTTTAATACGTATATTAGGGGGTTCGCCCCCCAGTCAATACCTTGCTCTTTAAGCGAAAGTTCGTATTTTGTTCCAATTCTTTAAAATGACCGCTTAATCACAAAGGCCGTTAATTAGAATAAATGGCTCTTATGAAAGTACTAAAAAATCTTTGGCTTAAAGAGTGAGGTATTGACTAGGGGGTGAACCTAATCATATACGTAATTTTTTCTGTTCGTTTAAAGTTTTGATGTTGCTGCTGTTGCATTTGAAAAACTTGTTTTTTTATATTTAATTTCTGATCTTTTTTTAAATAATGCTGGGAAGTCCGGCGTCCCCTTCATAGCAATTTCCCTTCCCCCATTAGAAATTCCTTCATGGAAAGATCCTCCCAAATACCCCCCCACCCCCCCCCCCCACTACCAGGAAAAATATCCCCTGAAAACGTCTGTACTGTATACTTCCCAATAACCAATACTATATGTTAACATTGGGTAAAGTTCATAACTTTCAGCCCTCCTCACGGGAACTTCGAGGGATTAAGTCATCCTAAAAGACATACTTATAATATTTTCGAACATGCCGAACAAAATGGCTGTCTCAAAATTTTGATCAGGTGACTTTGGGAAGAGAATGAGCGTGGGAGGGGGCCTAGTTGTCCTCCATTTTTTTTGGTCACTTAAAAAGGACACTAGAACTTTTAATTTCTATTCCAATGAGCCCTCCCATGATATTCTAGGACCACTGGATCGATACGATCATCCCTGGGGAAAAAAAACAAAAACAAATACACACGCACCCGTGATCTTTCTTCTGGCAAAAAAATGCAAAATTCCCCATTTTTTTAGATAGGAGCTTGAAAACTCTACAGTAGGGTTCTCTGATACGCGGAATATGATGGTGTGATTTTCATTAAGGTTCTATAATTTTTAGGGGGTCTTTCCCCCTTTTTCGAAAATCAGCCAAATTTTCTCAGGCGCGTAACTTCTGATGGGTAGGATTAAAGTTGATGAAACTTATATATTTTAAATCAGCATTAAAATCCAATTCTTTTGATGTATCTATTTGTATCAAAATACCGTTTTCTAGAGTTTTGGTTACCATTGAGCCGGGTCCCAATAACCAATACTATATGTTAACATTGGGTAAAGTTTATAACTTTCAGCCCTCCTCCTGGGGGCTTCGAGGGATAAAGTCATCCTAAATCACATACTTATCATAATTTTGACCATGCTAAACAAAATGGCGATTTCAAAGTTTTGATCGGATGACTCTGGAAAAAAAATGAAAGTGGGAGAGGGCCCATTTGTCCCCCATTTTTTTTGGTTACTTCAAAAGGTCAGTAGGGATTGCATTTTTCGTTCCAATAAGCCCTACCAAAATATTTTAGGACAACTGAGTCGATACGATCACCCCTGGGAAAAAAAAAACAAAAAACAAATAAACACGCACCCGTGATATTTCTTCTGGCAAAAAATGGAAAATTCCACATTTTTGTAGATAGGTGCTTGAAACATCTACAGTAGGGTTCTCTTATACGCTGAATATGATGGTGTGATTTTCATTAAGGTTCTATAACTTTTAGGGGGTCTTTACCCCTTTTTTTGAAAATCAGCCAAATTTTCTCAGGCGCGTAACTTTTGATAGGTAATCTTGAACTTGATTAAACATATATATTTGAAGTAAGAATTAAAATCTGATTCTTTTGATGTATCTATTGGTATCAAAATTCCGTTTTTTAGAGTTTCGGTTACCATTGAGCCGGGTCGCTCCTTACTTACAGTTCGTTACCACGAACTGTTTGATACAGTGAGAGAAGTAGGTCACACCCAAACTCTTGTTTGTAGTAATTTTTGTTCGTTTAAAGCTTGATTTGGATATTCAATTTAAGTTTCATTCGTTTTAATATTTAATTTATTAATTTGCATTAATAGCTATTGTATGTTGGTTTGTATTGATTGTTTATTTAACTTCTGTTCATTTTAAGTTTCATTTATACTTCAATAGCAAAATAATTTTTTTTGTTTTTTTAATCTTGATTTTCATATTCAATCTAAGCCTTAATCGCTTTAAGATCTATTTATTCATTTATATTATTACTTGTTGTATGTTTTTGCTATGATTGTTTATTTAATTTCTGTTCGTTTTGGGTTTCATTTATTCTTTGATAGTAATTTCTGGTCGTTTTGAGTTTGAATTTTAATAGGTATTTGTATCTGCTGAGCTTAAGTTTAAAATGGCCTTTACTTTTCTTTGAAAAAATCATTTTTCGGAGTTTTTTTTTACTTAATAGTTTATGTAAGGAACAAGTTACCTGTTATGAATCCTGACCCCCTCTCATTAAAAAGTCATATATTCCCCGAATTCTCACAACAAATTTGAGAAAGTATTCACGCATATTCAGAACTATTTAAAAATGGAGTGATATATTAAGCTAAGTTCTTTTCGTCTTTAATGACCCCTTTGTGCCATTCACCAAAAAAATCTGAAATTCGAGACCTATTTTGTGAATTTTTCACGCATAGTAGGCAGCATGTTCGTCAATTTTCCATGGTTTTGAATTGAATGAATTGTGAATAATGGTGCTAACATTAGCAATAGCCCAAACTGTCCGCGGTTGTATTGTTAGCAGAAAGTCGATTTTTAGGGAAGGATGTTTTTAAGTCAACAACATTTCAATTCTCTCAGGACCACCCCAGCTTAGCATATCTAATCGATGCCAACTTTGATTGGATGGGGGTCTTCTTTTGTTCAATCCTGATTTACTTGGGCAAGAAATTCTTGATTACTATCGTTGTTTTTGGGTCAAATGGTATTTTCAGGATTTGGCAGTCTTCTCTCTTCTCTTATTCTTTCCTATTGTTTTTTTGCCTTTTCAACTTCATATAAAATATCGGCTAGAAGGAAATTAAGACAGAAATTAAGACGAAAATGAATAATTAAAGAAAAGAAAAAACTCTTAGATTAAGAAGTTCATGTTATATTTGACTTCATTAATCATTTTAATTCGTTTTCGTCTTAGGTTCCATTTATTCATTCGTGGTAATTTCAGTGCGTTTTAATTTTGTCTCATTTCATGATTAAATAAAAAGAAGATTATTTTTTCAAATCAGAGTAAGGAGCAACATGAAAACTAAAAACGAACAGAAATTATTCTGTATATTAGAGGATTGCCTCCTCCTCAATACTTTGCCCTTCATGTTATTCCCTGAGGCAAAGTTATTGGATATTTTCAATTATGCTGAACAAAATGGCCATCTAAAAATTTTGATCTGATGTTTTGGGAAAAAAAGGCATGGAAGGGAGCAAGAGTACCAACAGAAAATTTTCCAGGGGAGGCAGGCGCCAAAATAGCAGTGGTGATTGCGTGAAAGGGAATATATTTAAAGTTTTTTTGTAGGAATAAGTTTATTTTTTTATTCTTTTAGGAAAAAAAAATCTCAAATAAAAAGAGCAATTGATTTGCATGCAAAATGAAACAAAATACAGTAAATTTTAAACGACAAGGATTCCTGGCAGAGGAATCAATTTATTTAATCAATAATATATTTGATTATTATGCATTTAATCATAAAAGAAAATCAAACTCAAACCAAATTACAGAAATATTTATTGTTTTGGCAGATTATATAACAGATGTAGATTTGTCTTTATGCAATTTCCTACCCCTTAGAATAGTTTACAGAAGGAGTAGAGATACTCAAAACACATCCTGCATGCATAGATACCACATTGTGATTTTATAACGGCCATGTAAAATTTACCTCTTTCATAACAGGGCAATCCTCACCCTCAAACTTAAATCCCTTATATATTGAGACATTTAAAAAAATAGAATAGCAAAAGAAAAACAAATTTAAACTCGAGTATCCAGCTGTCAAATTGACCTTCTTTCTTTTTATTGTCCTGTTCAGCTAAATAAAATGAACAGGTTACAAAAATATTTCGTCCCAAGAGAATCTTATCAAATAGTTTGTGATAAAAAACTGGAAGTAAAAAGTGACTTGGGCCAATATTCACCAAAACTAAAAATGCAATTCTTATGACAATTGCTTAACCGGCAGTATTGGCTTTTTATGTTGATTCTAAATATATGAAATTTTTCAATTTATAGTTACCTACCCAAAACCAAAAATCTGAAAAAAATTGCCGGATTTTCGAAAAAAGGGGAAACACCTCCCAAAAAAACAAAGGGATCTTATTGAAATTTTTTTTATTAGATACATCATATCAGAAAACCTTACCGAAAAGGTTTCAAGCTCCAACTTTCAAAATTTGGAGTTTCGCATTGTTTTTCAGAAATAACATCGTCGATGCATGTTTATTTGTTTTACTTTTTCCCATGGGTGATTGTATCAAACCGAAGCTCCAAGATAATTCGGAGAGAGCTCATTCCAACGTAAATTCAGAGCTCTTTTTTAAGTGACCGTACAGATTGGGCCAGGGGAATGTCTTGTTTTCTGTCATTTTAGGGCACCAAACTACGACTTTACCCAGAAGAGGACGAATTTGCAATCAATTTAAAATTCTGAGAAGCTAATTGATTTAAAAGTATTGAAAACTATATTTTAGGCGGTGGCCGGTGTTTATCCCCTGGCGATTACCCCCCCCCCGGAAAATCCCCCCCCCGAAAAATACACCCCCGAAAAATACCCCATCCCCCCGAAAAATACCCCCGGAAAATACCCCACCCCTCAGAAAATACCCCCACCCCGAGGAAAATAACCCCCCCGCTGGAAATAACCCCCAGAAAATACTCCCTCGTGGAAAATATTCCCAGACCCGCAGAAATTTGACAGTTTGAAGTCAGAAAACAATTCTTTCTAGGTATATGGTCACTAAATAATACAGAAGAATAGCGAGGCATCTGAAAATTTAGTTAACTAAAAAAAAAAATAAATAAATAAAATCCCAGCATAAAGTAAATGTAATGTTTCATTTAAGTGGTTTTTTCCAAGTGTTAGGCTAAGTGTTCTTTTTCAATGACCGTTTTTCCAAGTACTATTATTTGGTTAATGTAGTGTTTCATTTAAGTGTTTTATGAAGATCGCTCATAAAAGTTTATGTTATTTGTGCCTTTCATTTATGTTATTTTACTGTGTTCATGGCCGTATATTTGGCTTTAAATACACTTATCCATCTGTCTATCTAATATGCAGAATAATCGTACCAAACACATTTTGCATGCATACCCGCTATACTTTACCCTCCCCCCTAATGTGCAAACCTATATCCCAAATTTAAACGAAGAAACCAACGAAAAAACCGTGTGTTCTCAAATTTTACACAGCATAAACTTGAGCGAGTAGCGTATAATACACAAGTACCAAAATTACTTCCCCCTACGGAAATTAAAAAAATAAAACTCAAATAAAATTTTTCAAATTTGGAAAGCCTTTATTTTCCACTGGGGGGGGGTATTTATTGGGGAAGTATTTTCCTGGGGGGTATTTTCCAGGGGGGGTATTTTACGCGGGGGATATTTTCCCGGAGGGGGGGGGTATCGCCGGGGAGGGGGGCTGGTAAACGCCTAGAACCATTTTAGGCTTCCCAGTTGCAAAAGAAGTAATGTTACACGGTGGCTGTACTGGATTCAACCAAGTTGATTCGCTTTATTTGTAATGAAGTTAGGCTACGTTTGGTGATCTGTAATTGCAAATCAGCTATAGTGAGAGGGGGGGGGTGTTTGGTGAGTCATTGTTTAGGTGGGGGCAGTGTAGATTCTTAAAAAAATACATTTTAATGGACAAACTACTTACTCTTCATAAGGCTTCAGATAAATGTTAAAAGAGGTAGGGAGGAACAAATAAACTTTCAAATGGGGATAAATCCATTTATTTAGACAGTGAAAAAATAGGTACAAAAGTCCAGACATTTCGATCGTATATACAGCGACCGTCTTCAGTTTTTATTCATTTATTTAGACAGTAAAAAAACAGGTACAAAAGTCCA
Organism: Artemia sp. Qi Xiang Cuo; assembly: GCF_049724085.1. Classification (NCBI taxonomy): domain Eukaryota; kingdom Metazoa; phylum Arthropoda; class Branchiopoda; order Anostraca; family Artemiidae; genus Artemia; species Artemia sp. Qi Xiang Cuo. The sequence goes on from NC_142799.1 coordinate 42,148,452, forward strand.
GATATTTCGATCACATATACAGCGACCGTCTTCAGTTATTTAGACAGTGAAAAAACAGGTACAAAAGTCCAGATGTTTCGATCACGTATACAGCGACCGTCTTCAGTTTTTATCCATTTATTTAGACAGTTAAAAAAACAGGTACAAAAGTCCAGATATTTCGATCACATATACAGCGACCGTCTTCAGTTTTTATCCATTTATTTAGACAGTGAAAAAACAGGAACAAAAGTCCAGATATTTCGATCACATATACAGCGACCGTCTTCAGTTATTTAGACAGTGAAAAAAGAGGTACAAAAGTCCATATATTTCGATCACAAATACAGCGACCGTCTTCAGTTTTTATCCATTTATTTAGACAGTGAAAAAACAGGTACAAAACTCCAGATGTTTTGATCACATATACAGCGACCGTCTTCAGTTTTTATCCATGTATTTAGACAGTGAAAAAACAGGTGCAAAAGTCCAGATATTTCGATCACAAATACAGCGACCGTCTTCAGTTGTTATCCATTTATTTAGACAGTGAAAAAACAGGTACAAAAGTCCAGATATTTTGATCACAAATACAGCGACCGTCTTCAGTTTTTATCCATGTATTTAGACAGTGAAAAAACAGGTACAAAAGTCCAGATGTTTCGATCACATATACAGCGACCGTCTTCAGTTTTTATCCATGCATTTAGACAGTGAAAAAACAGGTGCAAAAGTCCAGATATTTCGATCACAAATACAGCGACCGTCTTCAGTTGTTATCCATTTATTTAGACAGTGAAAAAACAGGTACAAAAGTCCAGATGTTTCGATCACATATACAGCGACCGTCTTCAGTTTTTATCCATTCATTTAGACAGTGAAAAAACAGGTACAAAAGTCCAGATATTTCGATCACAAATACAGCGACCGTCTTCAGTTTTTATCCATTTATTTAGACAGTGAAAAAACAGGTACAAAAGTCCAGATGTTTCGATCACATATACAGCGACCGTCTTCAGTTTTTATCCATGTATTTAGACAGTGAAAAAACAGGTACAAAAGTCCAGATATTTCGATCACAAATACAGCGACCGTCTTCAGTTGTTATCCATTTATTTAGACAGTGAAAAAACAGGTACAAAAGTCCAGATATTTTGATCACATATACAGCGACCGTCTTCAGTTTTTATCCATGTATTTAGACAGTGAAAAAACAGGTACAAAAGTCCAGATATTTCGATCACAAATACAGCGACCGTCTTCAGTTGTTATCCATTTATTTAGACAGTGAAAAAACAGGTACAAAAGTCCAGATATTTTGATCACATATACAGCGACCGTCTTCAGTTATTTAGACAGTGAAAAAACAGGTACAAAAGTCCAGATGTTTCGATCACATATACAGCGACCGTCTTCAGGGAGGGAGTAGGAATTAATTAAAATGTTTCTATATAAAGCTAAAATGCTACATTCCCATATCTACCAGTAAAGAGGTGGAAAAAGCAAGGTACGCCATCATCAACTTCGCCAGGAAATTTCTTTGGGGTGGCAAATACTGCTAGGAACTTAGTTTTCAGCAATTTTAAATGGTAATATTTTCTTTTTCTATTTATATGGAGTAGGCTACTTCAATCTATTTTTAAAATGTGCGTAAAGTATTAATCGATAAGAAAATACTATTGTAGAGGTTGTGATGGCTTCAGTTATGTAAAAGATCATAAGTCTCACAGAATTTCCATCCATACAAAGAATAATACTCCTTTTCAACCAACCGAAATTCTTTAGTAGTAATATTAACAAGAACTTTTTACCAAAGTTTCTATTCATTGCCAATTTTTTAAGTATATTCAAATTTTATCCAAAATTAAAATTCCAAATTTAAACGTAGGACGGTACTAATCAACGTACAATTATTGATTTACACATTTTAAAAGCTCTTAACCAGAGATTTTAGGGACCGGTACTTCAAATTATATCTTGGTTAGGCCTGGGTATGATTTGAATAACAATCAGAAATTAAATAAGAAAAGGAGCTTTTCAACTGAAAGCAATGAATAGATTTGAAATCTATTTGAACAGATTTTTCTTTATATGAAGGGTCTGTCTTCTCCTTAGCTTCTTACTCTTTGCTGAGAAGTTTGACTTTTGTCCAATTTTTTTTTAATTTGCAATTGAAAAAAGCTTTTTAATGCACTAAAAAACTTTTGTATAATGAGCAAGGTGTTGAGACGGGAGCAGTCCCCCTTATATACAGAGTAATTTCAATTTGTTTCAAGTTCTAAATTTGCTCCTTACTTTAGTTGAAAACCTTTTCTATTTATTTAGTTACATTTTATGAAACTGTAAAGTTTTATGAATACAATACTTTTGGTAACGCAGAAAAAACGGTCAATTTTCACTGATCTCTGGACTCTGATGCGTAATCGAACAGTTCGTGGTAACGAACTGTAAGTAAGGAGCGACCCGGATCAATAGTAGCCGAAACTCTAAGAAGCAGAATTTTGATACCAATAGATAAATCAAAAGAATTGGATTATTATGCTGATTACAAATATATAAGTTTTATTAAGTTTAGTCTTAAACATCAAAAGCTACGCGCTTCAGAAAACGCGCCAGATTTTCAGTAAAAGGGGAAAAACCCCCTAGAGGTCAAAGAATTTTAATGAAAATCACACTAGCAGATTAGGTGCGTTAAGCGATCTTACTAAAGGTGTTCTAAACTAATATCTGTAAAAATGTTTATTTTTGTTTATTATTATTATTATTTTTTTCCCAGGGGTGATCTTATCGGCCCAGTGCGCTTAGAACTTCGGGAGGGGGCTCATTTTAATGGAAATGAAACGTTTTAATGTCCTTTTTAAGTGACCCAAAAATTGTAGGGCAATTAGGCCCCCTCCCACGCCACTTTTTCCCCAAAACCATCCGATAAAAGTTTTGAGATTGCTATTTTGTTCAGCATAATTGAAATAACCAATAACTATGTCTTTGGAGATAAATTTACCCCACACCCCACTGGGGAAAGGTCTTTAAGTTATAAAATTTGCCCATTGTTTACGTATAGCATTTGTTATTGCGAATTATGCGTACATTTTTCGGGTGGGGAGGATGAATTTTCTGCTAAGAGGATTTTGCAGGCGGAGAATTTTCCCTGGAGAGGGAAGTTTCCAGGGGGTGAAATATTCAGGGGAAATTTTATTCTGGGTGAATTTGCCAGAATTCCTATACAAAATATTGTATGTCTTTATATGCCTTGCTTTCTCTTTGCCGATTAAATTTTATGCGTGGAGATGTTAAAGGTAATTGTCGGGGTAAATTTTGGCCGGGATTGAATTGTTCAGAGGATGATTCTGTGGGGAGGGGTATTTTTTCGTGGAGGTAAATCCATATATCTAGGCGTTATTTCAAAAACGATCAGAAATTAAATTTAAAGAAAACAAGTTTTTTTCAACTGAAAGTAAAGAGAGACATTAAAACCTAAAACGAAGAGAAGTTATCACCTATATGAGGGGGTTTGCCCCCTCCTCAATACCTCGCTCTTTACACTAAAGTTCAAATCTTGTCTCAATTCTTTAAAAACGAGTCCTGAAACACAAGGGTTGTTTAATTAGAACAATAAGTAACTTTTTTTTAATGTGCCAAAAACTGTAGTGTGAATAGCAAGGTGTTGAGGAGGGGGTAACCACCCTCATATACGTAATAATTTTTGTTCGGTTTAAGTTTTAATGTTGCTTCTTACTAATAGTTAAAAAAAAGTTTTTTTTTTACTTAATGAAGCTTAGAGACAAACATTTTTCTAAAGGCAATGGGAAAGGTATTTCAATTAAAGTAAAAGTATGTAAAAATGAAAAACGTAGGTAATAGCAAAAAATACACAAAACAATAGCCTACTTCCAAAAAGATATAAACTCCCAGCATTCAGTTCTCTTGAGCAATGCCGAAGTGTTAGACGGATATTTTTTTTTAGCAATATCGACAGTTTTGAGCTTGGTTATCAAACACCAAAATATTTAATGCCTTTAGACTCAGTGTTTGTAAAAAATAACCCATTATCATAGTAGTTTGTTCAAAGTAAAACATTAATACTAAGATTAAGAAAATCAAATAAAAAATGTTAATTAAATATTTTTATTTTAATTTTGAGTAAGAAAAAAACAATATATTTGACACCTTTATACTCCATAAACTTAAAAAATCGAATTTTTGTCAAAGTGAAAAATAGATAAGTACAATCACTCCTAGAAAAAAAAAATAATAATAATAAAACACAAAACACGTATCCGTTCAGGGGGAAAATACAGAAATTCCCAGCATTACGTTCAGGGGAAACATTTCTGATTATAGTAGACTTTTGCAATGCAAGCAAAACTTTCCAGGAACAGTTGGATACTAAAGTGAAGATTTTAAAATTTGATAATGTGGAAGATGGTTGGAATCATTTTAGAAAAATAATTTGTGAAGTTGTTGAAGGTGTAGTTGGAAAGAAACCTAGGACTGCAGCTAAGAATATCATTAAAAAAGCTTTATTTTTAATAGAAAAGAGATAGGACTCATACAAGAATTATATGAGTGATAGATCATATGAAAACAAAAAGAATGTAGAGAAAGTGGAGAAAGCATTAAAATATGAACTAAGGAGGTGTGAAGTGGAAGCCATGGATAAAATTGCCGAGGATCTGGAAGATGCAGCTAGACGGTATAATAGTAAAATATTGTATTGGTATTTTAACAAATTGAAAGGGAGTGGTCAATCCGGACTTGGCCCAGTTAAAGATACGAATGGGGCCGCAATTAGCGATAAGGAAAAAGCTAAAGAGAGATGGGCCGAACATTTTGAGAATTTGCTTAGCCGAGATAGAGTTGCAGGAAAAGATATAGAGGAAAATGAAAAAGTTTGTGATACCTTGGATGTGAAGGAAGATTTGCTTTGTGAGGAGGAATTAGAGACAGTACTAAAAGGATTAAGAAATAACAAGGCTCCAGGTGCTGATTGTGTTGTAATTGATTTCCTTAAATATGGTGGCTCTGAGGTTACAAATAGGCTACTGAAGATTATGCATATGATTTTTGGAACAAGGGGAAGTACCTAAAGATTTTAGGAAAACCTTAATTAAACCACTTAATGAGAAAGGTGACAAAAGTGACTGTGGTAATTATCGAGGCATTAGTCTGGTCTCTGTAGGTAGTAAATTACTTAGTAATATGATACTTTTTAGACTGAGAGATGCCGTAGACAAAGTATTAAGAGAAGAACAGTGCGGTTTTAGGAAAGGTAGAGGATGTGTCGACCAACTTTTCACTCTTAGGCTAATAATTGAGAAGTGCCTGACTTTTCAAACACCTTTGGTCCTCAGTTTTATAGATTACTAGCAAGCGTTCGATTCTGTTGATAGAAGAGCTTTAGTAAAGGATTTATCCTTGTATGGTATACCAGACAAATACATTAAAGTGATAGTAGAAGGCTATCTTATACTCCGAACATTACCACGTGGTTTATGGTTTTCTCAGTGAGAATGAAAAAACAGGAATTTTCTCACTTAAAAAAACATGAATTTTCTCACTTTTATGGATGTTTTCTTGGATGGTTATGTGTGTTGGTCAATTTATTTGATGTTTTTCATGGATGTCAACAGCAATTCATGTCTGTTTTTATGGTTTTTGTCAGTGAGAATGAAAAAACAGGAACTTTCTCACATTTATGGATGTCAACAGCAATTTATGTTCCTGTTTTATGGTTCGTTGTCAGTGAGACTGAAAAAACAGGAATTTTCTCACATTGATGGATGTCAACAGCAATTTACGTCTGTTTTATGTCTTTAGGCGAATCTAACCTGAGTAATTGATTTACCTAATCGGTGGGGGAATTATTGATCCACGAAGGAGACTTAAGAAACAAACATGGCTTCTTTGATCTTTAGGCTAACCTAACCTGAGAAATCGACTTACTTAATCGCTAGGGGAATATATTGATTCACGAGGGGGGAATTAAGAAACATTATGGCATTCTTTAATCTTAGGTCTGAGCGATAAACATTCTTTAGGTCACAGAGAAAAATTAATATTCTATTTTTAAATAGGGCTTCATTGATCTTTACTGTCAGGAGTTAGAAATGACATCACTTGTTATCTTGGAATTATGCGGGAGGCTAAAGAGATAGAAATTCTATTTTTAAATACGGCTTCACTGAGCTTTAAGTCAGAGAGATAAATTGATATTCTAACGAAACCTTAATAGTGTAGCTAGGAACATTTATGAGATGAAGAGATTAACGTAGGAAAGGGTTTCCTAGAAATTTGAAATGTGAAAGCACAGAGATGCCAAAAACAAAAGTAACACGCTGAGATTACTTTTAGGGGATTATTTGGGTGAAACGGTTTTAGACATTTTAGGGAATTATTTCGGCGAAACAGTTAGAGACATTTTAAAAGATGATTTTAGAAAGGGTTTTAGAAGAGGTTTTGAGTGTGGTCGCTACAGTAAACAAGTTCTATTTGAACAGTGTCGTGAAGTCCTCTACCCCAACCCCAAAGGGCCCCGATCGCCCTACCCCGATCCAAAGGGCTCCGATCCCCATACCCCAATCCCAAAGGAACCCCCCGGTCCCCAAAGGTTCCCCGGGCTCCCACCCGGCCCCCCAGACCCCCAAAGGCCCTCCCCGGGCCCCGTCTTTCGTGGATGTATGTTGTCTGAAACCTATGATTTGGGGTGTATGGGTTACTATTTTTGACTTTTCTGAGTTGGATTTCATAGTCTTTCATAGGTATGTGTTGTCTGAAACCTAAGATTTGGGATGGGTGGTTTGCTATTTTGACTTTTCTGAGATGGATTTCTTAGACTTTCATAGGTGTGAGTTGTCAGAAAATTATGATTTGGGATGTGTAGTTTGCTATTTCGACTTTTCAGAGCTAGAATTCTTAGTCTCTCATAGGTGTTTGTTGTCTGAAACCTATAGTTTGGGATGAGTAGTTTGCTTTTTCAGACATTTATGAGCTAGGGTTTCCTAGTATATCGTAGGTGAATGTTGTAAGAAAATTATTATTTGGAATGTGTAGATTACTATATAGGGCTTTTCTGAGCTAGATTTCTTAGTCCCTCATAGGTGTTTGGTGTCTGAAACCTATAGTTTGGGATGAGTAGTTTGCTATTTTTGACTTTTCTGAGCTAGGTTTCTTAGCCTTTCATAGGTGTGTGTTGTCAGAACCTGATGATTTGGGATATGTAAATTACTATTTCTGACTTTTCTGAGCTAGATTTCTTAGCCTTTCATGGGTGTTTGTTGTCTGAAACCTATAGTTTGGGATGAGTAGTTTGCTTTTGGACTTTTCAGAGCTTGATTTCTTAGCATTTCGTGGGTGTGTGTTGACTGAAACTTATGATTTGGGATATGTAAATTACTATTTCGGGCTTTTCTAAGATAGATTTCTTAGTCTTTCGTTGGTGTGTGTTGTCTGAAACCTATGATTTGGGATATGTAGTTCTGCTTTTTGGACTTTTCAGAGCTAGGATTCTTAGTCCCTCATAGGTGTTCGTTGTCTGAAACCTATAGTTTGGGATCAGTAGTTTGCTATTTCATGCTTTTCTGAGCTAAGGTTTCTTAGTATTTCATAGGTGTGTGTTGTCTGAAAATTATGAATTGAGGTGTCTAATTTGCTATTTCAGTCATTTCTGAGCTAAGGTTTCATAGTATTTAGTAGGTGAATGTTGTCTGAAACTTATGATTTGGGATATGTAAATTACTATTTCGGGCTTTTCTAAGTTAGATTTCTTAGTCTTTTGTTGGTGTGTGTTGACTGAAACCTATGATTTGGGATATAAGGTTCTTAGTCTTTCGTTGTTGTTTGTTGTATGAAACATATGATTTGTGATTTGTAGTTTGATATTTTGACTTTTAATATAAAGGATTAATATTCACTAATATTTGATTGTTTTCTTAAAACGATATTTTGGGATGAGTAGTTTGCTATTTCAGGCTTTTCTGAGCTAAGGTTTCCTAGTATTTCGTAGGTGTGTGTTGTCTGAAACTTATGATTTGAGGTGTGTAATTTGCTATTTCAGGCTTTTCTGAGCTAAGGTTTCATAGTATTTCGTAGGTGAATGTTGTCTGAAACTTATGATTTGGGATATGTAAATTACTATTTCGGGCTTTTCTAAGCCAGATTTCTTAGTCTTTTGTTGATGTGTGTTGTCTGAAACCAATGATTTGGGATGGGTGGGTTGCTATTTTTGACTTTTCTGAGCTGGATTTCTTAGTCTTTCATAGGTATGTGTTGTCTGAAACCTATGATTTGGGATGGTTAATTTGCTATTTTTGACTTTTCTGAGCTAGGTTTCTTAGCCTTTCATAGGTGTGTGCTGTCAGAAAATTATGATTTGGGATTTGTAGTTTGATTTTTAGAATTTTCAGAGCTAGGATTCTTAGTCCCTCATAGGTGTTTGTTGTCTGTAACCTATAGTTTGGGATGAATAGTTTGCTATTTCAAGCTTTTCTGAGCTAAGGTTTCTTAGTGTTTCATAGGTATGTGCTGTCTGAAACTTTTGATTTGAGGTATGCAATTTGCTATTTCCGACTATTCATAACCAGATTTCGTAGTCTTTCGTAGGTATGTGGTGTCTGAAACCTATGATTTGGGATGTGTGGGTTGCTATTTTTTTACTTTTCTGAGCTGGATTTCTTAGCCTTTCGTAGGTGTGTGTTGACTGAAACCTATGATTTGGGATGGGTGGGTTGCTATTTTTGACTTTTCTGAGCTGGATTTCTTAGCCTTTCATAGGTATGTGTTGTCAGAAAATTATGATTTGGGATTTGTAGTTTGCTTTTTAGACTTTTCAGAGCTAGGATTCTTAGTCCCTCATAGGTGTTTGTTGTCTGAAACCTATAGTTTGGGATGAATAGTTTGCTATTTCAAGCTTTTCTTTGCTAAGGTTTCTTAGTATTTCATAGGTGTGTGTTGTCTGAAACTTATGATTTGAGGTATGCAATTTGCTATTTCCGACTTTTCATAACCAGGTTTCTAAGTCTTTCGTAGGTATGTGGTGTCTGAAACCTATGATTTGGGATGTGTGGGTTGCTATTTTTTGACTTTTCTAAGCTGGATTTCTTAGCCTTTCGTAGGTGTGTGTTGACTGAAACCTTTGATTTGGGAATCAGTGGTTTGCTATTTTTGACTTTTCTGAGCTAGATTTCTTAGCATATCATAGGTGTTTGCTTTCAGAAAATTATGATTTGGGAGGCGTAGTTTGCTTTTTGGACTTTTCAGAGCTAAGATTCTTAGTCCCTCATAGGTGTTTGTTGTCTGAAACTTCTAGTTTGGGATGAGTAGTTGGATATTTCAGGCTTTTCTGAGCTAAGGTTTCTTAGTATTTCGTAGGTGAAGCTTCCACGTCAGTTTTAAGTTCACCGAGACATAAGAAATTTGAAGTTCAGTTCTAATTTTTCCATAGAAGATAGAAAAAGTTATACTATGATTGTGATTATTTTCTATGAAGATAGAAAGTTTCACTTTAATTCTAAATTTTCTTAAATTCAGCTCCGACTTTTCTCAAAGAGATGAAAAACTTTAAAGTTCAATTTAAAATTTTCTCAACGAAGTCAAGGAAAGTTCAAGTTCTCTTCTGAATGTTCTCAATGAAAAAGAAATTAGTCATTGATCATTTCTATTATTCCAAATAATATGAAAATTTTCCACTTTAGTTCAGATCTGTCTCGAAGAGATGAAAAATTTTAAATACTGTTCCAAATTTTTCACAGAAGATAAAAAAGTTCAAGTTCTCTTCGGAATTTTACCAAAGAACACAATTCAATTCTAATTTCTCCAGAGAAAACAAAAATCTTCCACTTTAGTTCTTTATTTCACAAAGACATAAAGAAATTTAGAGTTCAATTCTAAATTTTTCGGTGGAAGATAGAAAAATTAATACCATACGTGTGAATATTTTCACGGAAGATAAAAGGTTCTAGTTCAAATTTAAATTTTCTCAACGAAGTGTAGAAAAGTTCTTGTTCCCTACTGAATTTTACCAAAGAACAAAATTCAATTCTAATTTATCAAGAGAAAATAAAAATCTTCCACTTAAGATCTTTATTTAACAAAGACATAAATAAATTTAAAGTTCAATTCTAAATTTTTCAGTGGAAGATAGAAAAGTAATACCATACTTGTGAATATTTTCCCGGAAGATAAAAAGTTCTAGTTCAATTTAAAATTTTCTCAACGAAGTGAAGAAGAATTCAAGTTCTCTTCTGAATTTTACCAAAGAACACAATTCAATTCTAATTTCACCAGAGAACATAAAAATCTTCCGATTCAGTTCTTTATTTCACAAAGACAAAAAGAAATTTAAAGTTCAATTCTAAATTTTTCGGTGGAAGATAGAAAAAGTAATACCATACTTGTGAATATTTTCCCGGAAGATAAAAATTTCTAGTTCAATTTAAAATTTTTTCAACGAAGTGAAGAAAAGTTCAAGTTTTCTACTGAAATTTACCAAAGAACACAATTCAATTCTAATTTCTCCAGAAAAAACAAAAATCTTCCACTTAAGTTCTTTATTTTACAAAGACATAAAGAAATTTAGAGTTCAATTCTAAATTTTTCGATGGAAGATAGAAAAAGTAATACCATGCTTGTGAATATTTTCCCGGAAGATAAAAAGTTCTAGTTCAATTCAAAATTTTCTCACCGAAGTGAAGAAGAATTCAAGTTCTCTTCTGAATTTTACCAAAGAACACAGTTCAATTCTAATTTCTCCAGAGAAAATAAAAATCTTCCACATAAGTTCTTTATTTCACAAAGACATAATGCAATTTAGAGTTCAATTCAAAATTTTTCCGTGGAAGATAGAAAAAGTAATACCATACTTGTGAATATTTTATCTAAGAGATTAAAAATTTAAAATACTGTTCCAAATTTTTCACAGAATATAAAAAAGATCAAGTTCTCTTCGGAATTTTACCAAAGAACATAATTCAATTCTAATTTCTCCAGAGAAAACAAAAATCTTACACTTCAGTTCTTTATTTCACAAAGACATAAAGAAATTTAGAGTTCAATTCTAAATTTTTCGGTGGAAGATAGAAAAAGTAATACCATACTTGCGAATATTTTCACGGAAGATAAAAAGTTCTAGTTCAATTTAAAATTTTCTCAACGAAGTGAAGAAAAAGTCAAGTTCTCTTCTGAATTTCACCAAAGAACACAATTCAATTCTAATTTCACCCGAGAAAATAAAAATCTTCCACTTCAGTTCTATATTTCACAAAGACATAAAGAAATTTTAATTTCAATTCTAAATTTTTCGGTGGAAGATAGAAAAATTAATACCATACCTGTGAATATTTTCTCGAAGAGATGAAAAATTTAAAATACTGTTCCAAATTTTTCACAGAAGATAAAAAAGTTCAAGTTCCCTTCGGAATTTTACCAAAGAACACAATTCAATTCTAATTTCTCCAGAGAAAATAAAAATCTTCCACTTAAGTTCTGTATTTCACAAATACATAAAGAAATTTAAAGTTCAATTCTAAATTTTTCGGTGGAAGATATCCCGGAAGATAAAAAGTTCTAGTTCAATTTACAATTTTCTCAACGAAGTGAAGAAAATTTCAAGTTCTCTTCTGAATTTTACTCAAGAGCACAATTCAATTCTAATTTCACCAGAGAAAATAAAAATTTTCCACTTAGGTTCTTTATTTCACAACGACATACAGAAATTTAAAGTTCAATTTTAAATTTTTCGGTGGAAGATAGAAAAAGTAATACCATACTTGCGAATATTTTCATGGAAGATAAAAAGTTCTAGTTCAATTTAAAATTTTCTCAATGAAGTGAATAAAAGTTCAAGATCTCTTCTGAACTTTACCAAAGAACACACTTCAATTCTAATTTCTCAAGAGAAAATAAAAATCTTCCACTTCAGTTTTAAGTTCCACAATGAAATAAAGAAATTTAAAGTTCTATTCTAAATTTTTAGATTGTGATTATTTTCCATGAAGATCAAAAGTTTCACTTTATTTATAATTTTTCTTAAATTCAGTTCTGATTTTTCTCAAAGAGATGAAAAATTTAAAGTTCTGTTCCAAATTTTTCATAGAAGATAGAAAAAGTTATACATTGATTGTGAATATTCAACGTGAAGATAAGGAACTCAACTTTAATTCAGGGTTTTCTCGAAGAAGTGCAAAATGTTCAAGTTCTCTTCTGAATTTTCTCAAAGAAAAAAAAAGTTAGCTCAATTCTGAATTTTACCAATGAAAATGAAAAAACCTTCCACTTCAGTTCTTAATTTCTCAAAGACATAAAAAATTTAAAGTTCAGTTCTAAATTTTTCTGTAGAAGATAGGAAAAGTTATAATATGATTGCGTTTACTTTCCAGTGAAGATGAAAAGTTTCACTTAATTCTTATTTTCTTAAATTCAGTTCCAATTTACGAAAATCAGATGAAAAATTTAAAGTTATATTCCAAACTTTTAATATAAGATAGAAAAATTTATACATTGATTTTGGATCTTCGACACGAAGATAAGGTCTATCACTTTAATTCTGAGTTTTCTCGAAGAAGTGCAAAATGTTCAAGTTCTCTTCTGAATTTTCTTAAAGAAGATAAAAAAGTTAGCTCAATTCTGAATTTTACCAATGAAAATGAAAAAAGCTTCCACTTCAGTTCTTAATTTCTCAAACACATAAAAAATTCAAAGTTCTCTTCTAATTTTTCCAAGAAAATAAAAAAGGTTCCACTTCAGTTCTGTTTTTTTCTCAAAGAGATGAAAAATTTTAAGTTCTATTCTAATTTTAAATTAAATTTTAGCTCCTTTGTCTTATGGATTTACCCCTCAAATTTTTAAATTAGAAAATGAGTGACTCGTTCTATTATTAAAGACAATCGTTCAAACTCGTTCATCTATCCTCCAAAACAATAGGTTAGGTTAGGTATAAATAAATATTAATAAATAAATAGAAACATTTCTACATGTTTAAGTTAGGTTAGGTTAGGTTAACTTATCATGAGCACTAATGATAAGTTAACCTAACCTTTTCTGGCGAGTATGGTTAGGTTTGGCTAGATTAAGTTAGGTTAGATTAGGTTAGGTTAAGTTAGGTTAGGTTAGGTTAGCCTACGTACGCTTCACTTAGGTTAGCTTAGGTTAGGTGAGAGGCAGGCAAAAAGTTAGGTGTATGATTAGGTTAGGTTAGATTAAGTTAGGTTAGATTAAGTTAGGTTAGGCTAGATTAGCCTACGTACGCGCGCGTACGTAGGCTGACCTAGCCTAACCTAACTTAACCTAACCTAACTTAATCTAACCTAACCTAATATAACCTAACCTAATCCCCGCTCGTTTGGAAAGGTGCCAAGGAAAGGCATGCAAATAGCATGTAGTTTCAAAACGTGTTTAATCACGTTTCTTGAATGAAGTATCTGTACTGTATATTCAAGAGGTGAAATCAATAAAGAGCTTGTTACTAACAAATATTTTTACAATTTCTTGAATGAAATTTCCGTATTGTGTATCCAAGAGTTGACTTCAAGAAAGAAATTGTTACTTACTGAGAATTTTTTCATAATTTCTTGAATTAAATTTCTACATCGTGTAGCTAAGTGAAAATTGTTTGTGATAAAGAGAAAAAAAGTTACTTACTTGCGTTTTTTTCATAATTTCTTGAATGAAGTATCTGTACTGTATATCCAAGAGGTGAAATCAATAAAGAGTTTTTTACTTACTTACAAATATTTTAATAATTTATTGAATGAAATTTCAGTATTTTGTATTCAAGAGTTGACTTCAAGAAAGAAATTTTTACTTACTGGGAATTTTGTCATAATTTCTTGAATTTAATTTCTGCATCGTATATCTAACTCGTGAAAACAATAAAGAGTTTGTTACTTACTTATAATTTTGTAATAATTTCTTGAACGAAATATCTTTTTGTTTATTCAACAGGTGAATTCAAGAAAGATTTTGCTACTTAGTTACAATTTTTTCATAATTTCTTTAATGAAATTTCTGTATTGTGTATCCAAGAGTTGAGTTCAAGAAAGAATTTGTTACTTACTTACAATTTTTTCATAGTTTCTTAAATGAAGTTTCTGCATTGTGTATCCAAGAGGTGACTTCAGGAAAGAGTTTGTTACTTGCTTACAATTTTTTCATAATTTCTTAAATGATATTTCCATATTGTGTATTGCGTATCCAAGAGGTGACTTCAGGAAAGAGTTTGTTACTTGCTTACAATTTTTTCATAATTTATTGAATGAAATTTCCGCATTGTATATCCAAGAGGTGAAAACAATAAAGAGTTTGTTACTTACTTGCGTTTTTTTCATAATTTCTTGAATGAAGTATCTGTACTGTATATCCAAGAGGTGAAATCAATAAAGAGTTTGTTACTTACTTACAAATATTTTCATAATTTCTTCAATGAAATTTCCGTATTGTGTATCCAAGAGTTGACTTCAAGAAAGAAATTGTTACATACTGAGAATTTTTTCATAATTTCTTGAATTAAATTTCAACATCGTGTGTCTAAGTCGTGTAAACAATAAAGAGTTTGTTACTTACTTAGAATTTTGTCATAATTTCTTGAACAAAATGTCTTTGTTTATCCAGCAGGTGAGTTCAAGAAAGAATTTGCTACTTACTTACAATTTTTTTCCTAATTTCTTTAATGAAATTTCTGCATTGTGTATCCAAGAGGTGACTTCAAGAAATAATTTTTTACTTACTTATTTACAATTTTTTCATAGTTTCTTAAATGAAGTTTCTGCATTGTGTATCCAAGAGGTGACTTCAGGAAAGAGTTTGTTACTTGCTTACAATAGAACTATTCTAAAGAATAAAGACGGGTTAAGCTTAAATATATTTATTGCTTAAACGTATTAACATATTTTTTTTTTTTGAAAAAACAAAAACAACAACAAATGTTTACATAAAAATAGTACTTAGAGTTCACTCTTAAACATCCACAAACGATGGTCCCATGGTATAAAATAGTTTTTACCATGTCTTATGGATTTATCACGATCAGGTATGTTCTTAGGTATCCACTGTGCGAAGAACCTAACCTCGTCTTAGGACGGTGATAACCCCCTTCAAATTTAGGACACTTAAACTCTTCTAGATTGAAAAGTGGAATCCTAAGGTCAAACTTTTGAATTAAAACTTTATCTGTAGGTACATTGCCCTTTACGTAGAGTGCTTCAACCCCGAAAAAGCTGCAAATTTCACTGACTTCCTCCTGAACATTTCTCAGTTCCTGACCAGCATTATTAAGTGATGTAATCACTCTATCGTAGAATCCCAGTCTGTTTATACGGCGTAATATAGTACTCCATAAGCTCTTATCATACTCAAACATGTTATAGTTCACTATCCAATGATAACAGTCAATTTCTTCGAGTTCCATAGACAATAATAAAAATGCACATTCAAATATAACAACACAAGATAATTTTTTCAAACTGATAAATTCTGTGTCATACAGTCCTATCATCTTGGAAGTTATTAATGTAGTTTTTAAGTAGAAGAATACTTCATCAAACTTTTATATCTTCGCTCAAGGTTGAATGGAGTTATGGCTAGGGGGATGAGTCCTAAAACCATCTGAATTCATTGGGGGGAGGAGTCATAAAACCCTCCAGGAACCTAACACCCATGAACATCTAAAAAACTATGTCTGAAAACCCCAAACAGCTAATTAAATATAAGACATAGGGGATTTTTGCACTCAACTTATGTTAATTTCTGCTCGTTTTGAGTTTGACTCGATTATTTCCTACAAGTTAAGTTAGAATAAAAATCAAGAATTTATGCGCAGTTTTAACTAGCTAAGGCTATATCCGTTAAAGATAGGCCATTTTCTTTGATTTTGAAAATCGTTCATTTTTTATAGAAAACCGCAATAATTTCACGGGAACCGTCTTTTAGCGTATTTTAAGCTTAAACGAAAAGTATTCATATGAAAGAAAATTAAATTGGGGAGACATAGGGGATTTTTGTACCCAACTCATGTTAATTTCTGCTCGTTTTGAGTTTGACTCGATTATTTCCTACAAGTTAAGTTAGAATGAAAATCAAGAATTTATGCGCAGTTTTAACTAGCTAAGGCTATATTTGTTAAAGATGGGCCATTTTCTTTGATTTTGAAAATCATTCATTTTTGTAGAAAACTGCAATAATTTCACGGGAACTGTCTTTTAGCGTATTTTAAACTTAAATGAAAAGTATTCATATGAAAATTAAATTGATTTTGAAATTCGTTCATTCTTATAGAAACTGCAATAAATTCATGGGGACCATCTTTTAGCGTATTTTAAGTTTAAATGAAAAGTATTCAATTAAAATTAATTTTTTTTTTTTTTTTTTAGATCGGGAACCTAGATTGGATGATCATAATTACATAACGCATGACGGCTATTACGAAGTATGGAGGTGGGGTAGCCATAATTTCTATCGTATACTAAGAACGAAATTGGGTGAAAGCGAGATAGAGGCGTTAGCACCTGGTTATGGAGGGAAGAATGATGAAAAATAATAGTCTTTTTTTTATGTGCTATTATACATTGAATAAAGCTGATTTACTTGTTTGAATGAAGTCCTATTCCTACAAGTTAAGTTAGAATGAAAATCAAGAATTTATGCGCAGTTTTAACTAGCTAAGCAAACGTTAGACAACAATATTTCGCGCCTGTTTTTATACACAATTCAAATTACGAGTTAAAGTTTGTTCTTCCGGCGTTGGCCCGCATTGCCAAGGGTGGAGTTGTAGATGACGCATGGATAGATGGTTCGTTTTCATGTAATATCATACCCAAATCATCGGAGAAGCTACTGCTGCTAGAATTCATGTGGAAAACAGTTGACAAGGGTAACACGTGCCTGAATAAAATCCGTTTTTTAGACTCTTTCAGCTTCTTCCCCAAATCTTTAAGTCAATCGATTCAGGTGCAGAAAAGTGACAATTTTGATAGCTTCCCCCTCCTGAAACAGCGTTTCCCCGAATGATTTTCTTAAGAAAACACACTAAATTAGGAAAGAAAACCAAATGTTCCTTTAGTATCTAAGTAGCACGACAAAAAATCAAGAGTTTATGTGCAGTTTTATCTAGCTAAGGCTAAATTTGTTAACGATGGATCATTTTCTTAAGAAAACACACTAAATTAGGAAAGAAAACCAAATGTTCCTTTATTATCTAAGTAACACGACAAAAAATCAAGAGTTTATGTGCAGTTTTAACTAGCTAAGGCTATATTTGTTACAGATGGTCCATTTTCTTAAGAAAACACTAACAATATAAAAAATACTAAATTTTAAATTATTACCTAAGTAAAAAACAAGTTTTTTTACCTTAGATTTAGGAACTATGCCAAAACTTCAAACTAATATAAATTATTCTGTTTATGAAACGTGGTGTCCCTTCATCAACGACTCGTTCTTTAAATTAAAGTTTGGATTTTTCACAACTTGAATTTTGTAAACAATAAAAAAATTTAGCGTAAAGAGCGAGGCGTTGAGGGTACAACTATGTTTTTTTTATTGGCAAAACATCCAAACACCCACGAAAATCTAAAAAACGTAGGTCTGAAAACCCAACTTGGAATTGCACACACCCGACCGGACATGTAAACAAAAGAAAACAAATAACTAAGGAAAGAAAACCAAATGTTCCTTTATCAGCTAAGTAACGTAAATAAAATTGAAGAATTTATGCACAGTTTTAACTATTTAAGGCAAAATTTGTTAAAGATGGGTCATTTTCTTAAGAAAACACAATAAATTAGGAAAGAAAACCAAATTTTACTTTATTATCTAAGTAACACGAAAAAAAATAAAGAGTTTATGTGCAGTTTTAACTAGCTAAGGATATATTTGTTCCGGATGTACCATTTTATTAAGAAAACACTTAAATTAGAAAAAATACTAAATGTTCCATTATTACCTAAGTAAAAAACAAGTTTTTTTTTAACTGAAATTAAGGAATGATGTCAAAACTTAAAAAGAATAGAAATTATAGGGGCTGTCCCCTCCTCAACGACTCGTTCTTTACTTTAAAGTTTGACTTTCTCACAACTCTAATTTTTTAAACAATAAAAAAATTTAGCGTAAAGAGCGAGGCGTTGAGGGTACAACTATGTTTTTTTTTTCGGCAAAACATCCAACCACCCACGAAAATCTAAAAAACGTAGGTCTGAAAACCCAACTTGGACTTGCAAACACCAGCCCGGACATGCAAACAAAAAGAATCAATGAAATAAAATCAAAGTGAACATTGAAAGATCAAGAGAATGTAACTGTGACAAGCTAAACCACGACAAAGCACTACTCTCGTGGAACTCAAGCCCCATTTAACTCAACCCCCGTGCCCCTGAACCCCCCATGTAACTGAACCCCTGGATAACCGAAACCCTGTACAACTGAACCCCCGTGCTACTGAACACTCGTGCTACTGAACCCTCGTTCAACTCGAACCTAGTTAAATAAACCTCCGTGTAAATATACCCCATTCAACTCAACCCGCGTGCAACTGAACCCTCCATGTAACTGAACCCCTGTATAACCAAAACCCGGTACAACTGAACCCCAATGCTACTGAACTCTCATGCTACTTAACCCCCGTGCACCTCAACCCAATTTAACTAAATCCCCGTGGTACCATACCCCCTTTGACTGAACCCTCTTGCAACTCAACCCTCCATGCAATCCCATCTCCCTCAAAACACTTTTCAGCCATTTCCTGTTAATTTTTTTTTTATTTCTAAACTATTTTAAATTGACAATACTCTCTAAAACATCACTTGTGCATTATACAGTACACTATCATCCCATCTCCTCCAATTCGCAAATCCCTCCTCGTGCAACTGAACCCTCCATGCAACTGAACCCTTTTATAACCGAAACCCTGTATAACTGAATCCCCATGTTACTGAACCCTCGTGCTACTGAGCCCTCGTGCAAGTCAACCCAATTTAACTAAACCCCTGTGTAACTATACCCCCTTTAACTGAACCCTCGTGCAACTCAACCCAATTTCACTAAACCCCCGTGTAACTGTATCCCCCCTTTAACTGAACCCTCGTGCAACTCAACCCTCCATGCAACCCATCTCCCTCAAAACACTTTTCAGCCATTTCTTTTTAAATTGACAATACTTTTCAAACGTTACTTGTGTATTATACAGACCACATCAGAGAGGTAAAGCGAGGTCAAGTCACAATGTCATTCTATCGTTACTTTTCAGACATTTCTTCTTAAAACTTTATTTTCAACTAATTCATCCGGGTTTTTCACAAGCAATTCGTACTATCCTCGCTCGTAATCGCTAATAACCTTAACCCTTTATTAAGTTATAGGAAATACCGGTTTAGAAAAAAATAGAATAGTGTCATAATTTCACTTTATCAACTCTCAAATTCTATACCCACCAGAAACTAGGTTGAATGAACTATTCAAACTGTTGAAAATCCTAATTTGAAATCTGAATATATACAAAAAATAATTGAATATATTAACAGCGAAACAAGACACGCTGGTTTTCTAACACGGGTTTACCCTAAAAAGACATGTATACCGTAAATTAGAAATCCGTTAAATTGTGTCAGAAAAACTTGTCCTTCATAACATGTTATGCAAAGCTTCTATATAATAACGTGGAAATTGCTATACAGTCAAGCAAAGAGCATGGTCCTATACAGGCAAGCAAATAACATGGTCATATACAGGCAAGCAAATAGCATGGTCCTATACAAGCAAGCAAATAGCATGGGAATTCCTATACAGGCAAGCAAATAGCATGGTCCTATAGCTGCAAGCAAATAGCATGGAAATTGCTATACCTGCAAGCAAAATGGAACCTTGGTTACTACTTAAATTTACATCTATTGTTTGCATGCACTTCTGCCCCTTTGCTTTAAGGTTCTCGTCCAATAACTTTCCAGCAGTTCAGAGCCCTTTGATTCAACAGTAGGTGCATATTTCCCTTTAAATTATCATTCTCGTGTCCCATTGACCCAAGTTACTTTCTCCTAAAAACGTAGATCCAGATGCGGATTACTCTTGCCCCAGATGTAACTTAGGTATTGAGGATGTGCCCCAAATTCTCGCCAAGTGCCAGCAACTTTCTATATTAAGGGGAATTTATTTTGAGGGTGTTAACTTGTAGTTCCCGGGGATCCTGAAAACGACTGTAAAAAGGACAATCAGGCAGTTATGTAAATATGTAAATGAAGTGTTGACATCAATGAGCGAAACCTTATATTTATGTTATTTTTCTTGTGGAGTGTATTTGAGAATACTGTACTGTATGGCCTGTTTTTTTGGCTCATAATAAATTATTATTATTATTATTATTATTATTAAAGTTCCAAGCAAGTCAGAGAGGAAAGCCTGCTCAACTTTCTGCTAAGAATTTAAGTGTGAGGGTATTGTTAGAGGGACTTCAGGCCGACTTTGTGCCTCCAATCATACGGATTGAGAATCCATATATAATAAAGGTTCAGACAAGATGCAAAATCACTATCTTTCCTCTAAAACTCTGTAGTGGAGCAATTGAATTGGTGGTAAGTGATGATGTAGGTAGGAACTGATTTGGTGTAATGGAAGAACCATTGACCCACCTCAGTTGTCCAATCATAGAGATTGAAAATTCTTATGTGATTCTGGGTTCACTTACCTACCTTGCTAGTAGAACTGTAAAGGAAAATATTAGAGAGGCTACTGAATTACTTTGAAACATACCTACTGAAACATATCTACTTTCTATAGGGAAAACTGGTGGTTGGATGGGTTCTACAATCATATGGATTAAAAAAAACATTTGTAATTTCATTTCAAACAAGCTAAAATATGTCTAACTTTTTTGACGCTTATCGAGCTAGTCCGCAGTTTCGGAGCTCTTTCTTGCACTGAGTCAGGACCAAAATCATTTATACACGTCGAATTTTTTCGACTTCAGAGCCATGTAGCCGAGGAATGAGAAAAGCTTGCTCTTTCAAATTTTCATCAATTTCGGTTATTTTCAGCAAAAGCTTCTTCATTGATTTCCCAAAGAAAACCCTTGAATGACTGATTTTTTATATATTTAATTTCTTTTATCCACCATCTAGGCTCGAAAGCCCAGAAAATGCGTACAAATAGCCAGATCGAAAATTATTGTATAATTCCTGTTAAAGCAAGGTGCACCCCCGGCCAACATTTCTGCCAAAACTATCTGTGAAAAATGGGCAATCTGCATAATATAGGGCCCTTCTTCCCACGGCTGCTTGATCCTTGTCACCAGAGACATATCTATTAGGCGTTTGTACCATTTTGAAGAAATGGCTGCCTCAAAATGTTGGTCTGATGCCTCCAGTGTTTTACAAGAGCGCATGGGGCGTTGCAGGCCTGGGCATTGTTGGCTATTTGTGAACCTTCAATTGTTTATAATTAAACTTCTTGCAAAGATCTGGTTTGAACAAGTTATTATAAGCCTACCTTATCTACTAAAACACATCTGTTAAGTACTTGCCAGTAACATGTATTAGGGCCTTTGCTTCTTAGCCCTCGTGGAATACATACCCCGGAAGTATATTTTTTGAACTTTTGATCATTCTGAGTGAAATGGCTGTCTCACAACTTTGATTCGATGCTTTAAGGTTAAGGTTGTACTCAGTGGCAAAAAAGACACAAGAGGGAGGCTAGTTGTCCTTTAATCACTTTACACTAGAACTTTCGAGTTCTAATTGAAACCCCTTCCACATTTTTACGATCTATGCATAACTAGAAAAAAAGCAAAAGGAAAATAAAATCTTGAAGATCCATCCGTCTTTAGTTTTTCATAGATAGTGCATTCTCTCTGATACACCAATGACGTGAAATTGAACTAAAAAAAAGGATAAAAATTACAAACATAACAAGAATAGACACTGAGAGGAAATTTGAAAGACATTAAAGAAAACAGGCATATATTTTCTTCTTTTTTGTTTGTAGGCAAAATTATCGGCGGATATTTACGGTGGAAGTTAGTTCTTGATTTTTAAGAGGGTTTAATTTAACGCAATATGTTACGGTAAGTGTTTTAGTTTTTCAAATATTTTGGCGAAAAAACTTTTGTTGCATATTTGTAAGACAAATAATTTTGCCTTTAGATAAGCTAAAAATGTACCCTTTAATAAATTCCCTTTTGGTCTCCAGGATACCTTGGTTTTCTTCTAAATAATAGTCCTGCACGCTTTCCGAAAGTTTGTAAAATAAAACAAGTTTATTATAAAAGCACAAAATTAATAGAATTCATGTCCTTACAATATATCTTTTCTTTCTGCTTCACCGCATCAAAGGCAATAGAAAGTGTCAAATAAAACCATGTTCAACAAGGCTAGACAATTCTCAATAGGAAGAAAACACTTAGAAGCTTCAATATCATCCTAAGTAATGAGTGTTGTGAACTGACAATTTAATGTCTGCAAAGGTGGAATAAAACTTTAATATCTCTTTGATCAGTAAGTTGGATAGACACTTTATGTTTATGGCTGAAGTTTGACTTGTTCACTGACTTTGCAATTAGGGTAGCCATGAAATTAAATGCTGTCACGTACAATCACTAATCACCATTATAAATTGAACCTTTTCTCTCAAATTTATGCTCCTAAGAGAGGTCTAACCAGGGTTGTTGGGTTTCTGAGTGATTTTGTCACTTTTTTTGGTATTTTCAGATCGGCAGATTCGTATAATATAAGCGATCCCCCTCCCCATCCCCAAAAATGTGGGTCTTAGGTCCTAGCTCCAGACAAAAGTTCTGGATATGGCAGCACTCTTGAAGAAACAGAATGAACATGAATGAACATCGCGGCGCTTCAGAGCAGATAAGATAGGCATTAGAAAGTCGCAAAATGACGAGGATATTTTTGTTGCTGCTGTTCATAATTTAAGAAAAATATTATAGTGAAAAAATATAATATTATTAAGTATGTTCCTGAAACGTGTGTGTATCGAGAGGCCGAAGAAGAACTGCTATATTTTTTCTTGAAGAATTCCCTAAGGATAGTCTTAGATGCATATTTGACTGATTGTACATAACAAAAATAATTTATACAGAATAATATATATATATATTTTTTTTTTAAGAAAACCCGATTTAAAAAATGGTTCAAAAAGTAGAAAATATTTTTTTTCTCTCCAGAGTTTTTTCTCTCATATGAAAATAAATGGAAACAAAATACAGATTGGGTTTTACATTACATAGGCATGAAATTGACCTAAGTTACAAAAGCATAAATGAAAAAAAGCTGGTGAGTCGATGAAAACGAGTTAAAAAGGTCAAGTTATATTAAGCTTAATCTGTTTTGTGGCCCTCGTTTTCAATTATATTAGTAGATTCTCGAAAAAAAAAAACTTTTCTACTTTTTAGTCCGTTTTGAAAACAAGTTTTTATTTATTTTTTTTAAATTACTATTTTTTCTTTTTAGTCTTCTCTAAAACCAGGAAGTCCTCAGTCTTGAGACAAAATTTGTCTTCTTAAAGATTCAAGCCTCAGGTACCATGACCACAGACAGCTTAGTCTTGTTACAGCTAGGTTATGAAGTCTTGCATAATTAAAAAAAAAAAAATTTTCTAGTGAAAATAAGGAGCAACAGTAGAATAGGTCTTTTGAATTTGCTTACGCCCCCGTACAAACAGGTTTTTTCTAGTAGTTACAGATCATCACACTCTTTGCCAAGAGGAACGACGCAATTTCAAAGTTCAATGTCTTTTTGGTGATAAGCCCAGTATTCTACAATGCTCGCGTAAAGCATCTAGTACCACAGCCAGTGATTGCGTTTTTTTTTTTATGTTAAATCCGTGGTCATTAATCTTTAAGTTTATTAGTAGGGTTTTTTTTTTTAAAAAATTGGATATTCGTTTAATGGTTTTAATTAATATAACTATTCCTTAAGTTTAAAATTTTAAGTAATCATTTATTTTAATATAATTGCGAATTTTTTTTTTTTGCTAAAATATATTTTATAAAATATATTTTAGTATAAGCTTAAAATGGACAATTCTAGAAAGTATAAAAAATATTAATTTAAAATTAAAGATAGAATGACATTGTGACTTGACCTAGCTTTACCTCGCCGATGTGTTCTGTATAAAACGAAACTAAATAGTTAAAAATATAGTCAATTTAAAAAGAAAAGGATCAAATGGGTTCTGATGGGTGAGGGGTGAATAGATTGGTTAGTGGCTCGCGGGTTCAGTTAAAGAGTATACAGTTGAACGGAGGGATTTCGGTTATACACGGGTTCAGTTACAAGGGGGGTTCAGTTGCACGGGGGTCTCCCTTTTTTTTTTTTGTAAATCGGGCTCCCTGTTTTCAAAATCCCTTTTTCTTCTGAGGCTTGGAGCATTTGGTGGCTAGATATTAAACGTAATGAAATTTAGCACGGAGGTTCAGTTGTACAGGGGTTTAAGTTATACAGGGGTTCAGTTACATGGGGGTTCTTTGTGTTAAATAAGTAGTTTTTGTATCTTTTAAAAGAACTTTACGGGGGTTGAGAGACTCAGTTGCCTAATTCCGTGTGATTTTTATTTACTTGATGCTCATTAAAAACTAAATGTTTTTGTTAAATAAGTAGTTTTTGTATCTTTTAAAAGATCTTTAAGGGGATTGAGAGACTCAGTTGCCTAATTCCGTGTGATTTTTGTTTACTTGATGGTCATTAAAAACGAAATGTTTTTGTTAAATTAGTAGTTTTTGTATCTTTTATAAGATCTTTACGGGGGTTGAGAGACTCAGTTGCCTAAGTCCGTGTGATATTTCTTTACTTGATGGTCATTAAAAACGAAATTTTTCTGTTAAATAAGTAGTTTTTGTATCTTTTAAAAGATGTTTACGGGGAGTGAGAGACTCAGTAGCCTAATTCCGTGTGATTTTTCTTTACTTGTTGGTCATTAAAAACGAAATTTTATTGTTAAATAAGTAGTTTTTGTATCTTTTAAAAGAGCTTTACGGGGATTGAGAGACTCAGTTGCCTAATTCCGTGTAATTTTTCTTTACTTGATGGTCATTAAAAAACGAAATTTTTTTGTTAAATAAGTATTTTTTGTATCTTTTAAAAGAGCTATACGGGGATTGAGAGACCAAGTTGCATAATTATGTGTGATTTTTCTTTACTGGATGGTCATTAAAAATGAAATGTTCGTGTTAAATAAGTATTATTTGTATCTTTTAAAAGAACTTTACGGGGATTGAGAGACTCAGTTGCCTAATTCCGTGTGATTTTTCTTTACTTGATGGTCATTAAAAACGAAATTTTTGTGTTAAATAAGTAGTTTTTGTATCTTTTAAAAGAACTTTACGGGGATTGAGAGA